>NW_022196899.1:15952691-15986529 GCF_008632895.1 Mastomys coucha
CCCCTCCTCGCTCTCCGGCTCCCTCCTCCCTCCCCGCGCGCCCGGCGCAGGCCGCTTGGGTTTGTTTTGCTGCGCGGCCGTCGCCCGCCGCGGGCCCCGGAGCTCATTTGTGCCTGGCTGGTCCCCGCGCTCCCCGGTGCCGAGCCGGAGCCGTTGGCCGCTCGCGCGCTTGGCTCTCTCCCTTAGTAACAGCTCCCCTCCTGCCTCGGTGCTGCGCCCTGCCCCCGCGCCCCTCCCCCCGCCGGACCCGCTGCCCGGCTGTCAGCGCCCGCACCCCAGGGCGCCTCGGGGGTGCCGACGGCGGCCAGGAGGGGAGCGCCGCGCGCCCTGGAGGGGGACAGCGTCGCCAAGCAGGTGAGCGCGGGGCCCGGGGCGGCGGGCGCCGCGAACTTGGCCTGGGCGCGGGGGAGGGGCGGCTGCGCTCACGTGCTGCCCCCCCCCCCCCCCCCCGGGTCCGGGGTGGCCGGGCTGCGGGTGGCGCCGGGGCCGGGCGAGCGGGCTTGGGGGCGCAGGCTTGGATGCGGGGCCGCAGCCGCCCTAGGCTCGCCTAGCGGGGGAGCGGACGGGGCTCGGGATGGGTGCCGGTCCGCGCTCAGGCGCGCGGGCTGCGGTCGCCCGGTCGCGCATCCCCCGGGCCGTGCGGCGCGGAGACCCCGGGCGGCGGCGGGGACCGCGGGCGGCTGTTGGGGCGCGGGCGGGGGAGGGGCGCGGCCCGGCCTCGCTCGCTCGCTCGCTCAGGACGCGCGTGTGAGCACCCTGTGCCCGTGGCCTCTCCGCAAGGAGGCCCTGGCCACAGCCTCGGTAAAGTTGGGTCCGAAGTGTATACAGTTGGCAAACTTATTGTCAGCTTCCTGGTAAGTTTCGGGGTGGCACACAAGTCACATTATCTTCTGACAGTCTAGAGGCCACGTTGTGAGTGTTTGCTGGGTGACTTCCTCTTTGCAACCGATGTGTCTTTTTTTTTTTTTTTTTTTTTTTTTTTTTTTTTTTTTTTTGGAACAGCGGCTGACTTTCATTTAAGTGTAATTCCATGTTGAAAGGCAGCTCGAGGCGAATCATGCATGTGCTAAGAGTGTTCGGTAATTTTGAAAGTTCTCAATGTTGATTAAATTTAGGTTGTAAAAATGGTCTGTCTGTTCTGTGTAACATTTGGGCTGGGTGGCTTTTAAGAAACGCTCTCTTTGTTAGGTTACCCAACACTGAAAATAATTTGGTGATCACACAGAAGAGTTGGAACTGTAGCTAAACATTACATTTCTGGAGTCTGGAGTTGTTTGAAAACCTTGGACTTCAGTGGCCCCAGGGTGAAGGATTATATGCCATTTACAGATAATTAGGGGTGTTTACTGTTGGCTTTCTTGTTTCCCCATATAAGAACCTTATGCTGGTCTAAACATGTTAATAAAGTACGGTGGATGAAATGATGTGTTATTTCTAGTTTGAATCTTGAGATTGAAAGCCCCCCCGCCCCCCAGTGTAAAGTAAGCTCCTTTTTTTGGGCTAGTAATACAAGGCCCTGTTTTACTGATTTAACTTAGTTAAAATGCTTTGCCGTATCCTGATGGCCCATTGAAGGTAGTCAATGAGTTTTGGGTTTCCCTGTGTGAATCACGTTCAGTTTTGTTAAATAAGACCCATGCTTATTGGAGCACTTCAGTAATCCCTGACTTCCTGGGACTGTGTGTTCTCATCACTTTAATAAGTTTACAGTCTGGGGAAGTAGGGCATCGTTCTCTGCACAAAAACACTGTGTATCAGTTGGATTGAGTCGTGGGAGTTAATGGCAGACTTCCCAAATTATCTATCCCCGAGAGTTCTAGAAACAGTTGTCATTTCGCGGTGGGGGAGGGGCGGTAGGTCGGCAGCATGCCTCGGAGGAGTTGAGCAGGTCCTCTGTGCCCTTCGCGGCAGAGGAAGTAGGGGCTTTTCTGCTGCCTTGGAGATTTCTCTCTTAGTTTTGCTGTCCTGAATGGGATGAAGTCTGTAGTCACAAACATGAAACACTCAAATGACTTTTCTTTCCAGTCGTTTGAAGAGTTGGATCTCTAGAATTTAGGACAAACGCTAATCCTGAGAGGGAAGAAAATATGTGTAAAAAGCTAAGCAACTTAACTTGTTAATGACTTCAAAATTCTTTTCACTTCCCCCTGTCTTTGAAGCACACTTGTAATCTGTCCATGTTGTTAACATAGGAGACTCTGGTGGTAAATGGAGTGTGTGTGTGTGTGTGTGTGTGTGTTTTGGCAATATTGGGAATTGAGCCTAGAGCCTCACTTAGGCTAGGCAAGTGCTCTACCACTGAGCTACTTACTGCCCAACCTTGATATTATATTTGTATTGACTTTTGTTGAAGACCAGTAAACCATTTTAACTTTTTACATAAACCCAAGTACCTCTTTTGGTCCTTGTAGTCTCCATCTAATTAAGGTTTTTTTTTTTTTTGCAAGGCTGATTATCATAATACCTGTCTGCCAAGAGAACCAGAAATAACTGCTTCCTGTGAAACTGGTAAGCTTTCAAGCTAGCGAGCGGAAAGGGCAGCTACTGCTTTATAAACATGGGGTCTCTGATGCTAAGGGTGTGTGACCCATGGAACTTTGAAACCTGAACCTGTTGAGGAAAATGCTAGTTCACGTATGGTGATGAAGTGTAACTGCAGTGTGCTCCACAGTTTGTTCTAGGCTGCTTACTGTGGACGTTCACTGAGCAGGTGTAGAAGGAGTTGAAACAATTTGTTATAGATTTGATACATACAAACTGAGAGAAGTGCTTTGGAACTCAGGGGAGAGAGAGATGGCAGAAACATTGGCTCTGCTTACAACTGTTTTTCTAGTGCATGTGAATTTGAGTCCTTTTCAGAAATATTTACAGTGTACATCCCTGCAGTGGGAAGACGAAAGCAGTGAGCAGGAGACATTTGCAGTTTGTCCTCTGACCTTCCTCTGAGGCTGTGGCCTTCACTTTGCCTGCTGAAGTGCCACCAACAGAGCCTGTGGGGATGGTCAGGAGCCTGACTGACTGTAGCCTGTGGCATCCTACTTAGTAAGAGCACAGTTTATTGCCCTTTGAGAGAGAGAGAGAGAGCAAGCCAGAGGACAGGGACTCTGCCTGAGCCACCTCCAGGAAGGTGTGAGGAGGCACGGCCTGTGGCCTGTCGTGGAGGCATTCAGACTGATCCCCTGTGGTCAGCTTGTAGTGTTGGCTTCATCTGTGATGAGGTAGAAAAGTACTCCAAGGTGTTTGTTAGGCGTTGAAGAGGCCTCCACCAGGTCTTTCTGACCCTTGTTCCATGCGCCTTCTAGACACATTTCCCTGCTGCTTTGCCAGTGTTTGGATTTCTGATTTCCTGACAGACGAATTGTTTCAAATTGGGATGAGCTCAGAGGTACCTCTGGTGAGTAGTCTAGGAGTCCTGGCATCATGCTTAAGCCTTCTGTCTGCTGAGGTGTGGTGTCTTGGGCAGGCCCTGTCTTTCCTGATTTTAAAGGTAGCCTCCATATACTGGTGGTAGGAAGAGAGTATTAAGAGTGGAGAGCAGCCGGGCGGTGGTGGCGCATGCCTTTAATCCCAGCACTCGGGAGGCAGAGGCAGGCGGATTTCTGAGTTCGAGGCCAGCCTGGTCTACAGAGTGAGTTCCAGGACAGCCAGGGCTACACAGAGAAACCCTGTCTGGAAAAACCAAAACCAAAACCAAAAAAAAAAAAAAGTAGAGAGCAGAGTGTGCTCACCCCAAGTGAGCATTTCTCACAGCTCTGAAAGAGGGTTCTTGCATGTTGTGTTGTCCTATAGTGGTCTGTGCAAGGGCGCTTTTGCTAACTACTCAGTCTCTATGCCTCTCAGGTGGTGTCCCTGAGGGTGAGGGTAGTGCCTAGGCCTTAAGTTTTCCCCTTGTATCATAGAGTTGAGACAGTGGAGCTCGTGGATGTGTAGTGTTGAGAACCGTGGTTGGCCTGCTGTGTGTGCGTTGCCAATGTCAAACTGTGCATTGGGTTAGGAGGTGACTTCTTTGTATCATGTTTTACATCTTGTTATTCCTTTCCATGGGGGGCATAATGCCATGAAAAACCCTCGGCAGGTCTCTTCCCTGAGTTCCTGGGCCACATTCTTGAAATGACCAGCATTCTTTAGACTCACAGCTGTGCTTGAGGCTTGCTCATGAAGAACTAGACCGTATTGGCAACATTTCCTGGGCCCATCCATTTTCTTGGTTGGACAGCGGGTTAGTGGGATGGGTGGGGTGGGGTACGGGGCTGGTCCCATGCCTCGATTACTGTCTCTTCTGACAGTTGTGGTTAGGGTTCACATCTGTGTGTCCCACTGAAAACAGTTTTCAAGTTTTTAGCTAAAGGACTTCTTGAAGCTGAGTTCAGCAGTACTTGTGGTGTGTATTCCAGGTAGATGTTTGTCTGCCCTCCGGCCTTGACCGGTTATGGGTCTGCAGTCCATGTTTAAAGCCGCCAAGAGAGCTTTCCTCCCGAGTACTCGTACAGGTCTTAATACTCAGCGGCACTCGTGCTGTGTGTCAGAACTGTGCGGTGGTTTGACAAGTCCTGTGACAGTACGAGCAGCTGGCACCCTAAACGTGACTGGGGAGCACGGGCCTAGGTGGTGTGCGAAGAGCAGGGACTCTGTGGCCGCAGGAAGTCCACGGATGTGGGAGAGTTTTGGGTTTGGTTTGGGCATCACTGTTCCTGTGTTTTTCGGAACAGATTAGTTCTCTTATCTACTGTAACTGCTGACAGTGTCAATTGTTTAATTGATTTTCATCAGTTAGGTCTCCCCTGGAAAACCTGAAATGGTTTGCCAACTGTCCTGAGGTCACGGGCTTCAGCCTGGCCTTTAGGGCTCTTTTCCACTGTTCGCTTTTCTGTGCTCCTCTCTGGCAGCTGAACTGCTTGCGTCTCAGATCCTGTAGCTCTTGTTACCACTTGGACTTTGTCGCCACGCCCTTCCTTTCCCTTGGCTTTTTTTTTTTTTTTGCCTAGTTTTAGCTCTACATCTTTTGCAGTCACGGCAAGCTCTCTGATTCCATTGCATGTAATGCATGTAGCAGCCCCTTCCCTCTCTTGCTTTCTTTGTGGATACAGGTAGGCCATGTTGTGCCATTGTGTGCTGCAGCGCCTTGGAGAATTTGTGGAAGTTCTTGATTATTGTATCACGAGCTTAAGTATTATTTTCAGGTAAAGGTGGCCTGTGTTAGAATGAGCATTGGCATTCCTGCCTGCGGCATTGATGTACTGGACTCCTCGGTCCGACTTAGACTTCCTGGGCCTAGGAGTGTTAGAGCCACGGGACTGTTCTGTCATCTCAGTTTTTATGCTGCTGGGAGTGGACAGGGGGAGAAAACTTGGTTCATTCTTATGTGTTCAAAGAAAGTGGGTAGGTTTGTGTCCTTTTCTTCAGACAGTTTCTCTGTGTAGCCCTGGGTGCCCTGGAACTTTCTCTGTAGACCAGGCTACCCTTGAACTCAGAGATCTGGTTGGCAGAACATCCATCTACCACTACCTTCTTTCTAAATGACAAGAGGTCAAAGGTGTGTACTATCTCCGCCGGGCTAGGTTTGTCCCTTGACCTGAATAATATCTGCAGTATTAAGGGGGAGTGTGAGTCCAGTTAGGAATGTTATCACCTAATGAACTTCATCCCGTAGCACATGCTGACTGCTTCTTATCTGAAGTGCCCGGGACTTAGAAATGTCTTGGACTTTTTTTACTCAGGTTTTGTGCATCATGGGATCGCGGTCATGGAATCAGAGTCTGAATCTGAAGGTCATTTTTGGCTCCTGTGCACCTTGTAGCACAGCATAAAGTGATGCCATGTTTGATTTAGTTTCGCCCGTTTTGTTAGTGTCTTGTCACCTAAGGTCAGGGTGGAGTGTGTGCTAGGGTCTGGTTTGGCTTTTTGGAGCATTTCTGATTGTGTTCTTTCTAGTTAGGGATGTTCGACCTGCGCATATGCCAGGTATAACGCTTCAAAGTTCAGGATTTGTGTGTGTTGAGACAGTAGCTCATCTTCGTGTAGCCCAGGCTTTGAACCGAGCACAGCTGAGCCTGCTCTTCATCTGTTTCCCACGTCTGCATCGTTGCTGTTTGAAGTGTTGCTCTAAGCTGTTGCTTCCTGTAAAGATGTACAGGATTTGGCTCTCTGGATGCTCTTTACCTTTAGGTCTTTGGTATGTATATGTGCATTTTGAAAGAGTCTTACTAGATACCTAGCCTCATCTGGTCAGGATCTTGCAGCAGCCCTGCCCTGCCTCTTAGCAGCACTACCACACTCTACTAGCACTTAATCTTTTCCTCTTGGCCTTTTAACACAGACTTTCCTCAGCCAGGTACCTAAATAAAATTGTGTTTTTAGCTTTCTTTGGTTATAACATTCTGATGAGCCCTGGAGCTTGACTTTCGGCATCATTTTTTTAACATACTAGCATTCAACATAGGTCCGTCTCTTCAGGGTACATGTGTGTCATCCACTAGAAGACCCTGAAGGGTTTTATGGCACAATGGTGCTCTTCATGTAATTCATTCTAACCTCCCAGGGTAATTGACTCTAACAGCAATGGAATTGATGTTATGTCCATTCAAAATGTCTAATGTAGAGTTTAAAAATGTGTGCGTTCCAGCATGATTTTGAGTGAACAAAGTGAGTTGAGCTCTGCTTCCTGTGTGGAAACTGTAGCTCAGAATGTGCGCATAGTACGCGTGGCCTCTCAAAGAGAGCCCAGAGAAGGAAGAAACTGCAGGGGAGCTAGCTCAGGGTGCTGGCTGAGGGGCACTAGGCAGTGGAAGGATGGAGGGATGGAGGCTGCCACGTGAGCGTGGCCAACTTCTCCCTGTGGTACCTTGAGAAAGTAGAACGGAAAAGCCTGGAGACGATGTAAAGTCAGAGATGATCATTCCCGCATACTTAATATTTTCTTCCTGTGGTTTCGAGAAAATGTGCTGCTCTGTGGCACGGTTTGACCTTGAACTCCTGTTCCCCCAACCTCAGCCTCCCAACTACGTGGGATACAGATGTGTCTATCAGGTCTGGTTTCAGTAATTATGTGAAACTCCTCTGGATGTTCAAATTTGTCCTCCCTCCTACATGTCTCATGTAATTCAGACTGACTTTGAACTCTGACCCTCTTGCCTCTGTCTCCCAAATGCTGGGATTAATTGTAGATTGACATACCATGACTGGTTCTTTTTTTTAATATTTTAGGCAAAGATGTAGTTAGAAAATCTAATAAATATAGTGAATTTTACTTTTTAGGAGTTAGATGTTAATCTACTTGATTCTTTCCCTCCCCCTCTCTCTCCCCCCTCCCCCTCCACCCTCCCTCTCAGCTGAGTTCCATGCAGTCCTGGCTGGCATGGTCTCTTTCTGGATGCCCAGCTGAGGATGATTTTGGCTTCCCCCTCTTAAGTGCTGGGGTCACAGCAGAGCACTGAATGGTCTGTTCATGCACTGCTTGACTTTTTCCCTGGGGCGTCATGTTCCATAGCCTAGCACTTGGGTCTTTTTTTTCCCGGAGGTCGAAGGTCTTAGTGACTTAGTGACTTTCCTCTCTGTGCTCTAGAAGTCAGAGCCAGTGGAGAGCCATCAGTGACTCCTCTCTGTGCTCTAGAAGTCAGAGCCGGTGGAGAGCCATCAGTGACTCTTCAGGCTTACGGGTTTGTGGGTCCCTTACTCCTGTGTGTTTACTTACGTGTGGCAGCGTTTTACATGGAGCCAGTACTAAGCTGAGACTTACCTTGGCTTTTAATTAGAACTATTGTTATTTTTTACATTTGTGATGTGTGTGTTCCCACAGGCCCTGCATGCCTGTGGAGGGTGACTTCTGGGGGTCGGCTCGCCTTCCCTCCTGGTGCCTTTGGGTGCTGGAGTCAGGGCTTCAGGCCTGGTGGGGTGCCTGTTTGCCTATGAGGTATCTTTTCAGCCCTTTTATTTTTTGTTGCTGGGGATTGAGCCCAGCAGATGATTAACACACCTGCTCCCCAAATCATGGTTACAGAGGGGAAATCATTTAGCTTCTGTAAATTTATATCAAGGTAGTGAATTGAAATACTACTGGAGGTTTTCTCACTCAACTAATGATTGAGTTAGTATGCTCAGTATGTCACTTCTCTGTTGTGATGTCAAGTCTGTCAATTAAAAAATATTAAACATTTTCTGTGTGTGTGTGTGTGTGTGTGTGTGTGTGTGTGTGCGCGTGTGTGCGTGCGTTCGTGCTTTACTGTGTATGGAGGTTAGAGGACAAACTGCCGCAGACAGTTTTATCCTTCTACCATGTAGGTTTTGGGGATCAGTCTCAGCCATTTTGCCAGCTCTGAGTCGGTTATTTATTTAATTTTAGTTTGTTTCAGAGACAGAGGCCCATGCTAACCTAGTGGGTCTTGTTATATAGCTTGTGCTAGTGTCTTGAACTGCTGGACTCATGTTTTCCAAATGCTGGTGTTGTAGGCACGTATTAGCATGCCCAACTCTTTCTTATAAAATTCCACTTTACCTGAATGTATATTTTTTTTAATTATTGGAAATTAGAGGACAACGTGGTAGAATCTGTTCTCCTTCCATGTGTATCCTGGGAATTAAATCCAGTCTTTAGGGTTGGTAGTGTACTTGCTGAACCATCTTGCCAGCCCTCAATTAAGCAGTTTTTAATGTTCTACACTGATTGTAATTCTTTTAATTCCAGGGAGGGAGGCAGAGGCAGGTGGATCTCTTAAGTTCAAGGTTAGCCTGGTCTACAAAGTCAGTGAGACCTTGTCTCAATAAAATAAAAATAAAAGTAAAAAGAAAAAGAGAATCTTTTTAACTTGGCTAATTAGAAGAGGGAAGAGCCAGTCATGGTAGCTCAGTCCTCTAATTCCCAAATTCAGGAGGTGCAGGCAGGAGAATTGCCTGGTTAAGGCTATCCTGGGCTGTATGGCAAACGTACAGACCTTTAAGGAGACAGATCTGTTATGTTCTTCCACCTTTCCACCCAGTTCTGAAAGAGCTAGATCCATTCATTTCTAGAGTGTTATATGATGAAATGTGGTGGAATATTTTGTTGTTGGGTTTTGTTTTGTTTTTTTGTTTTCGAGAACAGGGTCTTACTATATGCAACTCTGGTTAACCTGGAATTTGTTGTGTTGACCAGGCTGGCTATGAACTCACAGAAATCCACCTGTCTCTACCTTATAGATGCTGAGTAAAGGCCTCTGCCACCACACCACATGTTGATATTTATTGTAGCTGGGTCTTTTTTAAAGTTGGTAGATAGAAATAAAAAGTTCTACTTTTCCAGAAAGACCTCAGTATTCTTATTTCAAAGGCACTACTCAGGTGAAAACCAATTCTAGTAGTCTGGTAGTTGGTTTTAGTCTTATGGTAATCTTTGGTATGGTAGGACTATGTTGCCGTGTCGATCTTATATAATATGGGAAGTGTATTGACTCCGTGGAAACATTAGATTTCTATTCTGCTTTTGGTTGCAATTGCTCTCTCTCCCTTAGAGCTGTGTCACTTGTACTTATCCATTGGTAATTTAGATTGCTGATGCAGGGGCTCCCTTTCCAGTTCTTTGTGGACCTCATTTTCAGCTTCTGCTGGAGTAACTTGAATGCTCTGTTCTCATGCTAAATGACTGGATGTGTGTTAGCCTTCCCGAGACGGAGCCCTCTCTTGAGCAGTAATTGGAGACTGGACAGGGTCTGTTGGAGCTGGCAGCGGACGCTCCTCTAGCATGTCACTACACTGAAGCGCTGGCTCCAGGATGTGCTGGCTTGATTCCTGTCCCTCCTGCTCTTCTATGGATGGTTTTGTGAGATCATGCGAATAGTCCATGGTTTGCACATCTGGAAGTAGAAGGAAAGGATAGCTCTTTGTTCTTGGATCGACTGTGAGGACTGAAATGAGGATGCATGTACAGGAGTGAGTATGGGGCTAGCAAGGAATTCTCAGTTGAAACTGTCTGCTGCCTCGTGCCCTTTAACATTAAAAGAGATGTTTTTAAACTATGATGTGTCTGTGCCGAGTGTAGGTTTGTGCCTGTGAGTACAGTGGTTGTGAGCTGCCTGATGTGGGTGCTGAGAGCTGAATGAGCTCTGCTCCTCAGTAGACCATCCCCACAACCTGCTGGCCTTTGCATGGGAAGTCGCAGTGTCGTTGAGAAGATTGGCCAATATAGAGTTTTGCTGGGTTTGAAATGTATAGGGTTTTTGTTTGTTTTGTTTTGTTTTGTTTTGTTTGTTTTTTGAGGCAGGTTCTCTGGTAGCCCAGTTTGGCAGATTTTTATACGGTAGAGATTAACCTTGATACTTCTCATCAAGTGCTGAGCTTAGAGCAATCTGAAACCGTGCTTGTCCCAGACGTGCTGCTTTAGGTTGTGTTTGGTGACACTGATGTTTCAAGAGGAAAGTCACTACCTTGGTAGAGAAGTTGCACAGCTTTCTCTTGAGTCAGCCCTTTCCCATGTATATGTAAATGTCATGACAAACTATGATGTGATTGGTATTCATTGAACCCTGGACGAAATGACATGGTTTCTGTGTGCAGAAGTAACTGAAATAACTAAGCACACGGGGGTTGTTAACAGGGCCTACAGTCATTTTCTGTACTTTTCCTGTTTGTTCCCCTCCCCCAGGTTTGATTGTATTTTCCTCTGTGTTTCCACTTCTTACCTCTCTTCTCAACTTCATGCTCTCACTCACTCTTGCTTGCACTCTCCCTCTCTCTCTTTTTCCCTCTCTTTAAATTTACCTTTTAAAATTCTAATTAGTTCAATTTCTGCTGCTCATATGCACATTTGTGTGAGGTCGGCCAGTAGAACATTGTTGACCCACCCTTAAATAAAACTGACTGTCCTCCCAGAAGCCATCAGCTGTTATGATCAACTTAGTTAGGGGAGCTAATGAACCCCTCTCCCTTCTATACTGGAATGTTGGCTAGCCTTGATAATTATGCAGGTCTCACAAGGCAGCCATAGCAGCTGAGAGTTTCCGAGGGTGTCAGTCCTGCCCTGTTTAGAGACACTGTTTAGCACAGTCCTGCTGAACCTCTGCTTCTTGCAGCCTTTGCCTACCCACTGTCCTTGCTGTTCCTGAACTCTGGGAACCCATGCATGCATGAATACTCCGCAGATCCTCTCTGTATGCTGACTATTGTGGAATAACTCATCCACTGCACAAAGAAGCTGTCTCAGAAGGCCTGAGCGCTGCACTAATGTGTGGGTACAGATATGTTTATCTAGAGCTGGTTTAATATTATGTCCATTTAGCAATGTAATAGTATTATCACACCTCTCTGGTTTGCAACTCTGGAGCCATGGGTTCTTGGCTAAACTTAGAGTGCCAGATAGAAGTTTCTTCTTGTGGAACTGGCCCTGAAACCAATTAAAGAAAGAAAAGAAAAGAGAAAAAGCCACCGGCTACCCTTGTAACATAATGGCCACTATTGGACCTAGAGGCACATTTTAGCGGGCTAGTGATTATAGTTGACTGCTGTGTGAGACAGTTGAGGGCACATCTTCTCCAGCAGCCAGGTAACAACTTGCAGTACTATGAAAATGAGCAAAGCTAGCAGGAAGAAGGCTTCCTAGTCACCAACTGCATTTCTCCATGTCCGATGACCGTTCTTTTTAAACCTATAAATTGATTATAATATTTAATAATATTTTATTATTCAGTGAACTTGGGAACTGTGGATTTGAGGTAATATAGAAATATAATTTTCTATGTTTGAGTTTAGAATCAGTATTCAGAACAGGAAGAAAGTTGACATTCTGAGTGGCAGAACACAGACAAACCAATGATGGCCATATTCATTGTTCCATGCCCTTGACTTTTCTTATGTAGCCCAGGTTAGCCCTGCGCTGATCCTCTTCCCTCAGCCTCCGGAGTGTTGGCATCGTAGGTGAGTCACTGGGCCTGGCTTTCTCTGAAAGTCTTGTCTTGGGGTCTGCGAGCCATCACTTGTTTCTCGGTCAGATGTCTGCAGACATGCCCTTGGTTTAGTTGTTTCTTTGGAACCAGGTGGGGTCTCCCTGAGGAGTCTTGTCTTAGCAGTGTTTCCCCTGGAGCCCCGATCAAGTTCAAACTGCAGACTCTGTTCATACCGAATTGCTGAGGCTTTCCAAATGATGACCTCAGGGTTTCTGGTCCTTCCAGAACTTTGTCTCTTTGAAGGTCATATAAGCCCAGAGAAGAGGTTGGTCTAGCAGCTCCTTGTCCCTCTGATTCATGGTGCTCAGAGTATAAGATTATCAGACTCCGGCTGGAGAGATGGCTCAGCGGGTAAGAGCACTGCCTGCTCTTCCGAAGGTCCTGAGTTCTGATCCCAGCAAGCACATGGTGGCTCACGACCATCCGTGATGAGATCTGACGCCCTCTTCTGGGGGGGTCTGAAGACAGCTACAGTGTGTTAGTCCGGAGAGAGTGGGGCCAGAGCAAGCAGGGCTGGCAGAGGTCCTGAGTTCAATTCCCAGCAGCCACACACATGATGGCTCATGACCATCTGTACAGCTACAGTGTACTCATACACATAAAATAAATAAATAAATCTTAAAAAAAAAAAAAAAGATTATCAGGCTCAGCTGGGTTGTGGTGGCTCACGCTTTTAATCCCAGCATTTCTGAGTTCGTGGCCAGCCTGGTCTACACAGTGGGTTCTAGGATAGAGAAACCTTGTCTTGAAAAACAAAAATAAAACACAACAAAACAAAAAACATGGGCTCGAGAGATGGCTCAGTGGTTAAGAGTGCCAACTGTTCTACTGAAGGTCGTGAGTTCAAATCCCAGCCACCACATGGTGGCTCACAGCCATCGTAATGAGATCTGATGCCCTCTTCTGGGATATCTGAAGATAGCTACAGTGTACTTACATATAATAAATAAATAAATCTTTAAAACAAACAAACAAACAAAAAACCAAAACACCAAACAAAAAAGGATTATCAGGTTCTGGTCCACCATATTCCTCAGATGGTCTGCCCTTTCCCTCTGATGTACATGTAAGGCTTTGAGGCTATGCAGTACACAAGTCATTCATTCGGTTTCCTGCTGGCTCTTGAGTCACTTGCTATGTCATGGAAGGAACTTCACTTTCTTCTCAGGTCTGTGTTCCATGTTGACTGATAGGAGGGCTCCTTCATTTCATGGTTATGAATGGCAACAAAACAGATGGAAGAGAAAAAAGAGGGTCAGAGTTGGGAGAAATAGAAGTGGCTCCCATGGTTGTGAGCTGGCCACGTCCTTAGCTACTGATGCATATTTCCTAGATAATCCAAACTACTGGAGCAGTGTGGAGTAGAGGGATGTGCGGGTAAGAAGGTAACTGAGCTGTCGGGGTCTGGCGTTTTCAAATGGTCTGTCAGAAGGAGCATCTAGATTATTTCTTCAGAACCAGATCTGCGTTTGAGAGCGCAGGGCTTCCGGTTTACAGATGAACTAAAGTGATTGCCACACTACCTCACTGATATTCTCAAAGAATTAGAAATTCACCAGGGAATTTTAACTCATGAAGGATATTGCAGTGAGAAGTCTGCGCTGGCACATTGCCCTGGTGTTGCTCTGTGTGGCAGTCAGGAGGAATTTGTTCCTTTGGGCTTTTCCTTTTGTAGTCTCCCGACCCTTTTAGGTGGCTAACTTGACCCCTTGTGGCTGCACTCTGCTCGCTTGTGGACGAGCTTCTGCACTTGTTAGTTCTCAGTCTTTCCTTGTGGGTCAGCTCCTGTGCAGAGCAGGCTGCAGTGCTTCATGACTCCTTTGTCTTTCTTGGGTTTCTTTGTCAAGATGACTCAGTCTTGTGGATGGGCATCCTGGTCGATTGTTCCCTTTGTTCTGACAAAGTGGCATAGATGATTTCTACAAGTTGAGAAGTGTGCCCCTCGCCCCTGCCTGAGACAGTAGTTTACTGTTATCTTTAAGCAAACATTATGATGTTGCCCATGAGGTAAGGTTGCTTACCTCCAAGACTCAGTTTGAGTCCATGCGACTCACATGTTGGTATGAGAGAAATGCCTTCTTGAAGTTGTCCTCTGACCTGCACTTGTGCATGGTGGCACTCCGTGCCCACATGCACATATGACATCACACGTGTACATTAATGGCTGTGGTTTGAAGCTGCCTGAGGGTTCAAGTGTCAGTATGGATAGTGGGATGAAAACTGGTGAGTTCAGGAATAAAGGAAAGTTTGGAATCATTTAATTTACTAACTTCCTTTCCTCACAAAATGCCGCATATTTCTCATGGGTTTAAGTAGAGTGGAAATTTGAAGACAAGCTCAAAAGAATGGTTCAGGGCGTGGAAAACAGAAATTGTGTGGCTGTAACAAGACAGCTGCTCTGGCTTCTGCACCCTCTCCTGGTTCTTGTGTTGCCTGAGTAATAATAGTAGAGCTCACGAGCCATAGCAGCTCAGGAGCCTACTGAGTTCTTCCAGTTCAGGGGTGTTTGGCCGGCCAGCTTTTCAGTGCTCCCCACCTCCCCCTTTGCCTTTTTGGGAGTGGCCCACACTATAGTCTGCTGGCCTGGCAAGTGATACGGAGACTAGCTTGTCCTCACACGTGCAGTTATGGGATTCCTCCAAGGGCTCCACGCTTTCTGTCTTCCTGCATCTGTGCTCCATGGATTGGATTCTGCTCAAGTCTTATTTAGCAGTCTCAAACAGTCTGCCTTTTGTTTTTCTACCTGAAATTAAACATTTCTCTCATGAGAAATTAGCCACTAAAGTTTTTATTAGTGTTTTAATTTGGATCATTAATTTTGGTAATGTTTGTTTTAAAGTTGTATAAGGGTCCATGATTTGCTAAAGAATGATACCTAACTCAAATACTAGGTAAATGCAGTGTTTTATTCTATAGAAGTCCAGCATGCTGGAGTTTCCTATTACCAGAATAGAGAGCTTGCAGGACTGATTTAAAGCACATTAGGGAATTCCAGGGTAGGTGACCCTTATGGTAACCTGTTGGGGGTTGGGGCTGGAAATTTTCTCGGGGGAAGTCTGGAAACTGTTGCTGGGGAAGTCTGGAAACTGTAGCTGACCCATTATCCTTGCCTCAGGCCTGGAGGTCTGCAGTTTCTGAGGCCTGGACTTGCCTGGAACTGCCCAGTTTGTAGAAATAGGTTTATGCCTAGTCTCCTTAACTCCCAGTTTAAAGCCTGTCCTGGAGGTTAGCCTAGCCTCTTCAGTTGTATGGGTTTTGAATGTCCCATTTTTCTGTTTTAAATTCCTGTTGCCTTCAGCATTTGATTTTGCATAAATCGAAGTTTTCCACCAATCACAGTTGCATTGAGAATATGTAGAAGACACACCTTCATGTGCTGCCCTGAGATAGGCATGCACATTGAAGTTGTTAGTGCTCACATATGTGACCCTTAGGTCTCTTGTTACTACTACCATTTTACTATGACAAATCTTTCTCTGTTGATACCTTCTCCTTTCTGCATATTTAAACTTTCCCTGTCACTCTCCCAGTACCTGGAACAGGATCTGCAGGTGTTTAGTTAGTATTTTTTGACCCACTGATAGCTTTAAATGGATTTACTTTTACCGTGTGATATTGCTTCTTAAGAAGCTGGCATTTAGGGTGGGCTACAGGAGGTGACATTACATGGTATTTACACACTGTAGCTGGTTCTCAGCAGTTGAATCAGTCTGGAAAAAAAAATAGGTAAAGGGATAGTTTAAGAAGCCAGCCGGATGGTGGTGGCACACACCTTTCATCCCAGCCCTTGGGAGGCAGAGCCAGGCGGATTTCTGAGTTCGAGGCCAGCCTGGTCTACAGAGTGAGTTCCAGGACAGCCAGGGCTACACAGAGAAACTCTGTCTCGAAAAAAAACAAAAAAACAAAAAAAACAACAACAAAAAACAAAACAACAAAAAAAAAAGAAGAAGCGATAGATACTAGGGGCTGGAGAAATGGCTCAGCGGTTAAGAGCACTGACTGCTCTTCCAGAGGTCCTGAGTTCAATTCCCAGCAACCACATGGTGGCTCAAAACCATCTGTAATGGGATCTGGTGCCTTCTTCTGTTGTGTCTGAAGAGAGCAATGGTGTACTAGAGAGAACTGACACTAAAATAGCTGTGCTAAGATACTAGATTTCAACAAGTTACATTTCATTTCTTTCCATCCAGATATTTTACTATTCAGTCATAGGAGGTGGGCTAAAGCTCCCCGTTAGATTGACAGAGGTTACTTTTAGCTCCATTTACCTGGGAGGAGGTGGTGTTTACCTTCTGATCTACTTCCTAAAGTTGGCAGTGAGTCAGAGTGCAGGCGATTGTGCTATAGAAGCCCTAAGCAAGCTTCTGAAAGGGTTGATTCAGTAAGGGGCCTCATCAACATAAGGAATACAACACTCTCAATGAATTACTCTCTTAGGGAAGGGCAGCAGGTCCCCTGGCTGTCTGTACAGCCAGAACCAGACCTGAGTACCAGGGATGTCTTGACACGACAGTCTAGCTATTTTCACTCCTTCATAATAGTCTGGTCCTTTACTGACTTTGAAGTATAATGACAGGATCTGAATTTAAAGACTACTCTACTTAACCTGAAAAATCCCTGAAGGACTCTGAGCAGTGGAGCTTGAGAAGGGATCCCTTAGTTGTATTAGATTGTGTTGCTCCCAAGCTGGAGGCCCTGAGCCTGGGGACTGACGGAGCTAGCCATTTATAGCTGGAAGGCTGGGCTTTTGGTCCACTCTGGATGGTACTCAAGATTGCCATTTACTCAGAAGTGACATCTATCTCTTCAGCTCTGTCATCCAGCTTTTTCAAATAAACCTGCTTTTAAATGAAGACTGAAGGTTCTCTTTTGATAATATCTGTGATTTTCTTCAGTTTGTGTAGGGAGCAGGGTACAGATGGAGAGTGTCCTCAGGAGCAGCTCCCCAGTAGGGATGTGATGGCACTTAGAGGGAGGGAAGTAAGTTCTGTACACAAATATTGGGGACATTGTAATTTCTTAGGAAGAAATTCTAAGGCTTTAATCCTAGTACTCGGAGGGAGAGACAGGTGGATTTCTCTGTGAGTTTGAGGCCAGCCTGGTCTACATGGAGAAGCCTAGTCCTGGAAAAAAAATTAGAAATTCTATTTATTTTATGGTACCGTGTCTGTGTTTATTTTTTGTGTGTGCTTTTGTGCATGTGAGCACAGCTGCTCGTAGAGGCCAACGGCTTCACTGCTTCTTCTGGAGAGGAGATAAGCTGCCTGTCTTGGGTTTTAGCAACCAGACTTGGTTTTTCCATATGAACAATACACAACCTTATCCGCTGAGCCATCTCTCCAGCCCTCTTTACTCTGTATTTAAATAATCTCAGTGTATATAAAACATTTTAAGAAAATACTCAGCTCACCAAAGTAAAATGAGTTGATGTGTAATGTAAGCCTGCTGTGACCTAAGGCTTTTTTCTTCTTTTTTTTGGGGGGGGGCAGGGTGTGTTACTCTGTCCCATGGTGGCCTGCACCTTGGTAGCCCAGGCTAACTGCAAGGTTGGGGTGATCTGCCCTCTTGCTGTCTTCACCTCACTTGTGGGATGCGTGCAGTGAGCCACCACACCTGGCTGTCTCCTTTGAATTTCCTTTGCTTGGTTTTTTACCACCCCGGACTCTGCCTTGTCCTCCACTTTTCATTACTCCCAGCCCTTTAATTACATACATGACCTAATCATGCTGGTCAGATTACATGGAAGATGCATGGTACTAAAACATTTCTCAGACACCTCACTTAAAATTAACCTCAAAGATTCATATCTAGCTGGGAGGTGGTGGCTCACGCCTTTAATCCCAGCACTTGGGAGGCAGAGGCAGGCAGATTTCTGAGTTCGAGACCAGCCTGGTCTACAGAGTGAGTTCCAGGACAGCCAAGGCTATACAGAGAAACCCTGTCTTGTAAAAACCAAAAAACAAAACAAAACAACAGCAACAACAACAAAAAGATTCATATCTAGCTGAAGAGAAAGTTGTATTCATTCATTTCATAAGGAGACTTAGTCACATCCTCTTAAACTATAGAGACTACTGCTAAAACATCTACCAACCACACTCAGTCCACACTCAGTCCACAGCCAGTCCATACTCAGTCCACAGTCAGTCCACAGTCAGTCCACACTCAGTCCACAGCCAGTCCACACTCAGTCCACACTCACTCAGTCCACACTCAGTCCACACTCAGTCCACACTCAGTCCACAGTCAGTCTACACTCAGTCCATAGTCAGTCCACACTCAGTCCACACTCAGTCCACACTCAGTCCACAGTCAGTCCACACTCAGTCCACACTCACTCAGTCCACACTCAGTCCACACTCAGTCCACACTCACTCAGTCCACACTCAGTCCACACTCACTCAGTCCACACTCAGTCCACACTCAGTCCATACTCAGTCCACACTCAGTCCACACTCATGACTGGGAGTGACTTTTTTCTCTAATGCATAGTTGGCAGGATGGTTTTGAAAATCAAACCATGTTTAAGTATTAAAGTTTCACTTTGCTCTGTTTACATTTTAGAAACATTGTATTAAAATATATTAAGTAATTAGAGAAAATGCTCTTTGCATTGGTAATTTTTTAAAGCAAAATCACTTTATTTGTAGGTGTGTAAAACTTTAAATACTGTACGTTTCAGGAGATGCCCCTCTAACTAAATAGTAGTCTGTACATGCTGAGTATTTCTGAGTAGAGGACAGGAGTGACTTGTGCGTGGTAAAGGGCAGGAAAGTAGATGTAGCATAGACCTACCCGCTTGGCCTTCTCTGGCAAGTGGTTTAGTTTCTGTCTTAAGGCGACAGGGAAGGAGCCAAGGGTGGACACAGGAGAGCTTCTGCCAGCCAGAGGGCATTTTCTGTGAGAAGGAACTGGGAGGATTGTTTGAAGCAGATCAGCAGGGCGCCAGCTGGGCACCTGGTGTGCGGTGGCGAAGGGACCCTGATTCTGCACGGAGTTCATTTGGTACAGTGTCATAGATGTGCATGAGGACACGTGTTGGCTATATCGTTACCTGTATTCTGATGTCTGTGGATAGATACCTTTGGGGGCTTAACAGCCTCCATTGGATACTTCCATACCAAAGTAAAACAGAAAAGACAAGACTGTGAGCGAGTCTCTTACAGGGAAGAGCTACTGCGAGCAGGAGTTTACAAGTGGATGCCAAGAGAGGATGGGGGTCAGGGTAGTCGAACTCCATTGTATACATGTATGAAACTGTAAACAGTTATAGGTGCAGTAAAGAAAGACTTCATTGCTGCCGGCTGTGCTCTCTGGCTTTCGTTTTTGGGGAGTAGGGAAAGGGACTGTTGTCCCATTGGGTTATGGACAGAGCCTAAGTAGGAAGGTCAGGACTTGGAGAGACTGCAGCAGTGAAGAGTGAGGAACCCTCATTGAGACCTGCTTCCCAGAGCTAGACTGAGCTAGGAACTGATTCTAGTTGGTGTAATTGTTACTGAACTTACTCACTTTAGAAACTTTCTTTTTTCCCCCTCCCTCCCTCCCTCCCTTCCTCCCCATCCCCCTTTCTTTGAGGTGGAATCTGATGTGCTCAGATGGACTTGACCTGAGTACTGAGCTTCTTTCTGCCTTCACCTCCTAAGCGCTAGGATTACAGGCTTGCTGCCATAACAGTAGTTTAAAAGCCTGTTGTTTTTGTCTTTTGGAGTACTGGGCATGAACATGGCCCTTGTCTGTGACCTTGTGCAGATGCCCGTACCTCTGAGCCACTGCAGTAGCCCTTTGCCAATTTTTTTTTTTTTTAGCAAAGTTAAAGTTTTTAATTTTTTTTCATGAATTATCATCTGTACTTGATTATAATTACACACACTTGTTGTGAAGGTTTACTATTGTGAATTTATCTTATTTTGTGAAGAATTTTAGGTTCGCGTAAGGACAGTTGCAGAGGTAGGGTAGCTTTCCTTTGTACATTCAGTTGCCTTGCCTCAGTATTTCCCAGGTTTCTGTCTGCTGTTTCAGGATCCTGTCCTGTGTTTTCTGGCTCCTTAGACTCCTAATTTCTTGGGATTTCTTTCTCTGTCTTGACTGTCGTGACAGTTTTGAAAAGTATTTCTTTGTCTGATTTTCTTTGGCCGGAGGCTGTGGTTATTTAGGGTAGTCTCAAATGTCCCTATTTCATTTTGTCTCAGCTAGGGTTTGAGGTCCCTGTGAGTGTTAAAGTTGATCACTTGCTTCCGGTCCCATGTCCAGGTGTTGTCACTGGGTAGTGATTGTCCTGTGTGTTCCACTGTGGAGTTCATGTGGTACAGTGTGTGGTAGATCCATGGGAGATCCAGTGTTCTGCTTGTGTAAAGTCTCCAGTCGGCTTCCAGCTCAAAAAGAATATAGATGTGGGGAGATACAAATGACCTTTTCTGTAGCACTTTGCTTGGTAGCTCTAGCATCCACAGTCGTAGGTCTTTTCTGGGCAGTGGTTGGATTGGTTTGACCCCCACTACTTCAAGTAATAGTTGAATGTTCTTCTTTATAAGTGATTGTTTGTATTTGTTTACCCACTCTATCATGCCTCTGTGGTCCTCTGTGGGTTTCTTTTGTTTGTTGAGTTATAATGTGATGCTATTGTTTTAATGTGTTCTTCTGGCTCCTGTTTGTTTTTGTGAGATAAGTTCTCACTTTGTAGCCCTGTGCTACATAGGTCAAATTGGCCTTATACTCATAGATCCTCCTACCTCTCCTGTCTTAGTTAGGGTTTTACTGCTCTGAAGAGACACCATGACCAAGGCAAGTCTTAAAGAACAACATTTAATTGGGGCTGCTTCACTGGTTCAAAGGTTCAGTCCATTATCATCAAGATGGGGGTATGGCAGCATCCAGGCAGGCATGGTGCGGGAGGAGCTGAGAGTTCTACATCTTCATCTGCAGGCTGCTAGGAGACAACTGGCTTCCAGGCAACTAGGACAAAGGTCTTAAAGCCCATGTCCACAGTGACACACCTACTCTAACAAGGCCACACCTAATAGTGCTACTCCCTTGGCCAACCATATTCAAAGCACCACACTTCCCAAGTGCTGGGATTAAAGGCACATGTTACCTTTCGCTTTCTGCTAGCACTTTCTGTCAGATATAGTAGTATCCTGGGCTAATCTTGTACTTCCTATTCCAAATCCACTAGTTCAGTTCTTTCTCCAAAAATCCCCGTGTCCCTTCTATTGGAATGATCAGAACATTGATTCTAACCCAGGGAGCAAAATTAAATCAAGCTAATATATATTCATTTTAAGCAACTACTGACAGCTTGTGAAACACATGACTGTCTTTTTCTTGGCTTGAACTCTTTCTTTTTTTAAAGGATTTTGAACTTTTGTGTGCATGTGTATGCATGTATGCTGTCTATGTGTATATACTTGCATGTATGTGTATGTGTGCATGTGTGGTGGTTCAAGGTGGATGTTGGGTATCTTAAGTCATGTTCAGCCTTAGTCATTGAAGCAGGAACTTTTACTGATTGAGTTATTCTAGATAGTTAGCTGGCTCTGTGGATCTCCTCTCACTGCCTTCTGAGCTGACTTATGTGGGTTCTAGGGATCTGCATTCCCTTCCTCATTTATGTGGTACTTGACTCTGAGCCATCTTTCTAGCCCCTAGTTTTACGCCTTAATTGTTTTTTTTTTTCTTTTTCTTTTTTGTTTTTTTTGAGACAGGGTTTCTCTGTGTAGCCCTGGCTGTCCTAGAACTCACTCTGTAGACCAGGCTGGCCTCGAACTCAGAAATCTGCCTGCCTCTGCCTCCCAAGTGCTGGGATTAAAGGCATGTGCCACCACTACCCGGCTAATTGTTCCTTCTGTAATATGACTTGATTGTTTCTCATTCTGATTCTGAACATAATAAAGCTGTATTTTTAAAAAGCACAAGTAATTGTAAAAAAAGATTTGGATTTCTTCCTTCCTTCCTTCCTTCCTTCCTTCCTTCCTTCCTTCTTTCTTTCTTTCTTTCTTTTTTGTAGATACGCAGTCATTATAATTTTTCTTCTAAAGGTTACCAAAGGGATAGATTTAGATTTAAAAGTCTTTAAAGAGGTTAGACTGCACAGGCTTTATCTCTTCCAACAGGAGCATATAAAGTGATGGAATCTCTGGTCTTATTAATAAACAGTTTTATCTAAGAAGCTGACCACGTGTATAGTAACTCCGAATCACCTGAAAAGGAGCTTTCATTTTGATGGCATACATACGATGTATATACAGATGTGTAGTTAAATTTTAGGAATTCAAGAATTTGAGGAAATAATAAGAAATGGTAAATTCTGCAGGTTGGAAATGGAATGACAAAGCTGGCTTTGAGTTGCCTGGTTGGCTGGGAAGGTGTCTGTCTGGTAAAGCTTAGCCAGGCTTCATTGCTGGGTGCCCCATTGCTGGGTGCCCCATTGCTGGACATTGCTCACTTCTATTTGCGAGAGATACCAAAGTAGTTAAAGATTATAATTGCATGAATACCTAAAATAATTTTAAATGAAATAATAGAAGTTTTAGATTTAATAGGTAAATTCAGAAGTAGTTGGGATTTTATTTTTTACACTTAGGTAATTTTTAAAAAGTGTGTTGATACTGTGATAAACATACACAGTTCTGTAAACAGGGCATAGTGGATGCCCGTGTGCAGGATACCAGGGGGCAGGGAAACCGATTATTCAAGGAGTTGTATTTTGGAGCATTTTGAAAATTATTTCTTAATTTTTTTCATTTTAATTTTTTATTTGAAGTGTATTTCTTAGAGTTATGCAGCCATGTAAGCAGTTAAATACAATTTTATAGAAAAGATTCATAGGCTCTCTGTCTCATTGAAGAAAAACAAAGATGGTCCTATGTGTTCTTTTTAATTTAATTAAAATATAATTACATTATTTCTCTTTCTTCTCCATGCTCCTTCTCCCACCACGTGTGTTCTTTGTAGTAAATCTCTTAGCACTGGGTGACTTGAGAGGTCCCAGCCAGCTTTGGAGAGGATGCCAGGTGGGTAGAGGACCACAGCTGCCAAAGAGGGGGACCTGAAGCTGTGGCAGAGGTGGCAGAGCTTGTTAGGAAAGAGAACTGAAAAGCTCCTGAGGTGGAGGAGAATGCTCTGTAGAACTGAGGAACCTCATGGCTAGAAGCCCTAGGGAAGAGGAGGAAGATGAAGATGAAACAGGTTTCGGCATAGTTGGTGGTGTTTTTTTTTTTTTTTTTACTATAAAGTATGCAACACTCCTGTTACTGCTTATGCCTTTAAAAGAGAAAACATTGAAATATAAGGTGGTAACTTTTTTTTTTTTTTAAACCAGGGTGGTGGTGGTAGTAATGGTGGTGTGTATAAGTACTTTTTTTTTTTTTTTGGTTTTCTGAGACAGGGTTTCTCTGTGTAGCTCTGGCTATCCTGGAACTCACTCTGTAGACCAGGCTGGCCTCGAACTCAGAAATCCGCCTGCCTCTGCCTCCCAAGCCTTTAATCTGCTGGGATTAAAGGCGTGTGCCACCACTGCCCGGCTTAAGTATGTCTTTAGTGCCACCACTGCCCGGCTTAAGTATGTCTTTAGCTAACCTTGTCGGGTAGATGTTTTCCATAGCCAGTAACCTGGCATGATACAGAATTGTGCTGTGATTGCCATGTAGATTAAAGCTATTATTGTTGGTGCGCAGAATATCCTAGTGGCATGTGGGGTGGCTTTTAGGTCTTGAGTTGTCTGTGGCGCACCTGCTGTGGGAGAATTGCTCTGTTAACTGAATACCATTCTGTAACTGCAGACACAACCCAGAACGGTGCAGCTGTTTAGATATTTTGAATGTATCTAATTTAAAACTTTTAAATAAAACAAAGGGGGTGGGTGTTCATATGTGGGATGGAAGTGATCAGCAATTGCCCACTTTGTGTGAGACCTGAAAAGAGACAGACAGACAGACAGAGTGGAAAGTTGTTGACTTATTGGCTGGTGAGAGGCACTTTGTTTTGTATGATACAACAATGCCTGGCTGCATATTTATTTATTTTTATTTCATCTTATATTGAAAAGCAATGGAAGTTGTTAATTTCTTACTTCATGTAATTTGAGAGTATAGAGTAGTGATTATGAAGTTTTAGTCTGTAACAGTGTGTTAAAAAGAATTGGTTTGCTTAGGTCTGTTAGGTTTGCAATGAAGTCAGAAGTCCCCGCCTGGGTCTTGCTCCCTGTGGCCAGTCAGTATTACCCAGAGTTCCATGTCAAGCAGCTGCTCATTGTACATTTTGACAAATATGTCATGATGTGTGTCTGCCGTACAGTATTATGTGAAGCATCTCCCTCCCTACATTGTCCCCATCTCCCTGACCCTGGCCATCTGGGATCTTTGTTCAGTCTCCATTGTTTGGCTTTTCTCAGGCTATATATACAATGCTGATGATTCAGATATGTGTGGCCTTTTCAGAATTGCTTCTTAGAGTACTAATGCTTTCAGATCTCCTTCCTGTCTTCTCCCACCTGTTTATCGTACCTTTTTCTATAGTGCAGCGTATACTACTGTCTGCATGAACATGGCTTTATTTGGTGACCTACTGATTATCTTGGTTGGCTCTAAGTTTGAGTAGTTATGAATAAAGCTGCTAGAAACATCTTTGGGTAGACATAAGGTTTTTTTGTGTGTGTATGTGAGTTTACGTAGATATCAAGTATCATAATTGTTGGCATATGTGCTAAGGCTGTATTGTTTTATAAGGATCAACAAAGAATTCTTCCAAAGTGTTTCTGTTGTATTTCTAGCAGCAACAAGATCAGACTGTCTCGGGCTGGAGAGATGGCTCAGTGGTTAAGAGCACCGATTGCTCTTCCGAAGGTCCTGAGTTCAAATCCCAGTGACCACGTGGTGGCTCACAACCATCCATAATGAGATCCGACGGCCTCTTCTGGAGTGTCTGAAGACAGCTACGTGTACTTACATATAATAAATAAATAAATAAATATTTAATTAAAAAAAAAAACCATAGAGTCTCACAGAATTCTCCCCGTGGTTTGTGGGGCCTTCTGTCTTGATTCGGGCTGTTCCATAGGTGTGTGGCAGTGTCACATTTTAATTTCTATTTTCATGGTCAGTATATGATACTGAATATTTTTCATATGCATAATTCCCATATGTGTATCCTTTTCCTTCTTTTACATTTCTTTATTTTGTGTTTGCACATGTACATGCTTGCTAATGTCGTGGCCAGAATTCAAATAAGTGCATTGCTCACTTTTTGAGGCAGGTTGTCTGTGTCACTGAACCTGGAGGTCACTGATGAAGCTGGATTGGCTGGCCAGCAAGCTCTCTGAGGCACTGGGGTTGCGGGTACTCGCCACTGCATCTAGCTTTTACCGGGGGTACTGGGAATCTGAAAGTGAGTCTTGTTTGGTGTCACACCTTCATGACTGAGCCGTCTTCCCAGCCCAACTGTTTTCTTTTTTTTTTTAATACTTTTTTTGTTTGTTTGTTTGTTTGTTTTTGAGACAGGGTTTCTCTGTGAAGCTCTCTGGCTGTCCTGGAACTCACTCTGTAGACCAGGCTGGCCTCGAACTCAGAGATCCGCCTGCCTCTGCCTCCCAAGTGCCGGGATTAAAGGCATGCACCACCACTGCCCATCGAAAATGTTAATTTAAATTAAGTCCTGATTATCTGTTGTGTCCTTCATGAATTTGTCCTGTCACTCCTGTGATCTGTTGGTGCCTTAGGTTCTTTATCTTTGAGAAGTTTTAAATAGTTCTATGTTTCACATTTTGGTATCAATCTGATCCATTGCTGTAATGACTTGAGGTCTGTGTGTGGATTTCAATATTGTTTATTTTTTTCTCTTTCTTCTTCCCCTCCCCTCTCCTTTCCCTCCTATCCCCTCCTCTCTGCATCTGTGTCAGTGCACCAAGTGTTTGACTTGGTGTGTAAGATCAAGAGATGAATGTTCCATCCCCAGAGATTAGTGAGCTGCCTTGTGCATGCTGGGAATTGAACCCAGGTACCCTAGAAAAGCAGCCCATGTTCTTAATCCTCAGGTGCCCGGGATTTGTTATTATTGTAATCACTCCAGCAGCATTTGTTGGTCTTTGTGCCTGCATGTTTTGGAAGCTCTGTTCTTCCTCCTTCACTGGTGTCCCAGTCTTGATTAGTACAGCCTGATAGCCTTGAGGTCCAGGTTTCTCTCCTCAGTAGTAAGTTGGCTATTCTGGATCTTTTGCATATTAACTTACATAAAAGTTTTGGACTCAGTTTGCTAATACACACAGACTAACATCATGATTTTGGCTGGGACTGAACTAAATCCTTTGTTGAGTTTGGAATGTTGATGGTGTCTTGATAGTACTGAGTATTCCTGTCTGTAGAGCATCTCGTTTACTTGGTTCTTGTAGTTTGGATTTATATCTCAATGTTTCATTTGTTTGGGTGCTGCCTTAGCCTTGTTTTCCATTATAAGAAAATATTCAAGATTGGTAGTCATTACCATCAAAGCTGGTTTGGACCCAGGCTCTCAGGCCCAGGAGCATGCTGCTGCTCTCTCTCTGTTAGTGCTGAGGGCCCTCCGCTGCCCTGTGCAGTGGTTGAGGTGCTGGGCCCACATATGTGCGGCTCAGTTGTAGCTGATGATAATTTTACTTTAGTAAAATGAACAGATGGTAAGTGTCCAGCCCTGATTGGTTCTGACAGCTTTATCTGGCTAGCTGTTATCTGTGACCCACTCTAGGCTGTATTTCTTTACCCTCATCCCCTCAGGCCACATGCCTAGTCAGTTTTCCTTTCTGCCACATGCCTTTCACTTTACATAAATGAGTATGATCAAGCTAGGCATAAGGGCTCCTGCCTGAAATTTCAGCCTTTCTAGGAAGCTGAGACATAAGAGCATATGTAGTTTTAGGGTAGCATGTACTATGTAATGAATCTGATGTCAAAATCAAGCAATGAGCCACACACACACACACACACACACACACACACCCCTGTGTCCATGATTTTCTAAAGTGTGATGACTGATGAGGACTGTGCTTTGCCACTGCAGCACACTGACCACAATAGACCTGTCCTCCGTCTAGGCTCAAAACCAGCCTTCCTACTTTATCTAAGTAGCTGGGGCTTTGCTGCATCACCGTGCTGTGTCAAGCAGTGTCCTCTCTACCAACCTCTCTTTCCAGATAGTTTGATTTTTTTCTCCCCTACCTCTTGTCTACAGGCTTTCACCATTGTAGGCTAGAGTAGTCTAATTAGCTCTGAGTGTTCAGAGCTTTAGGAAGATAGCTACCTCATACAAGGGATGCCACCTCGCCTAAGCTATGTTTTGCTTTGCCTTCTACAAATGTCCTAAGTGGAGCTTGGGTCCTCTGTCCAGAGACTTTGCTATTGATTATAAATTGTTTTAAGACAGCATTTTATTTTGCCTAGGGTGTTTTGAACTTAGGGTCATTCTGTCTCTACCTCCTGCATGCTGGGATTACAAGAATGCAGTACTGTGGCTCCCGCGGGCTTCCTAGGAAGGTCTATACCTAGGAAGGTCTATAGAATGTCTTCAGAGGGATTGGTGAGAATTCAGTACTATGGCTCCCACGGGCTTCCTAAGATGTCTATAGAATGTCTTCAGAGGGATTGGTGAGTAGCACAGTCTCTTTCCAGGTAGGTCTTGGTAATGACATTAGATTGGCCCTAGTGACATTGCCCAAGTTGGTAGTGAAGCCTGTGGTGCCATGTTCCGTGTCAGTGCTGGTCACCAATAGGAGCTTCTTGGGCCCAGGACCTGAGATGACGGGTCTTCTGGAGTGGGAAGATGGCTCCCAGCTTAGAGCCACAGCAGCCTGCTAACTTGCATGGACTGAGATGGCCGGTATTTGACATTCCGTTTCCTTAAAGTCTCTTTCTATGGGGACAGTGGATATTATACCAGAATAGTGGCATCTTGGGTGAGGTGACTACCCCCTTGGAGCACTTAATAACTAGACATATGTAATTGCTTTGGTCCTTCTTGGGGACAAGTGCCTCAAACCATTGTTGGGCCAATGGCTACCCAGCACAGACTTGCTTCTCTTGATCAGAGGTCATCTTGACTCATCTTTTTGTTGTTGTTTTTCTGAGACAGGGTTTCACTGTGCAGCCCTTGCTGTCCTGGAACTCACTCTGTAGACCAGGCTGGCCTCCATCTCACAGATCTCCATCTGCCTCTGCCTCCTAAGTGCTGGGATTAAAGGTATGCACCATCACAGCCTAGCCAACTGGACTCAGTTTAATGTTAGTCATGTGACTTCATGGGGGGCAGAGAGAGAGAGAGAGAGAGAGAGAGAGAGAGAGAGAGAGAGAGAGAGAGAGAGAGAGAGAGAGAGAGAGAGAGAGAGAGAGAGAGAGAGAGAGAGAGAGAGAGAGAGAGAGAGAGAGGGAGAGAGGGAGAGAGACGGGGAGGGAGAGAGGGAAAGAGAGAGAGGGAGAGAACATGAACGAACACCTTGCTCCTGGGACTTGAGCTCTGTGCATGACCAAATGGGCATGGTCACTCCTTGTCTTTGGTATTGCCTTCAGGATCTAGGTGACCTTAGCACTGCTGTGACCTTGGCCCTACAAAGGTTGTCCTGATACTCTTGGTACCTGCCTCTTTGCATCCACCGTTTCGTGTTGTCATTAGGGTAGAAATAATATTTTGGATTTCAGCTTTGTGCTGTTCTGAGTGGACCTACAGGATGTTACAGTCTTCACATCCTTTTAGTATGTTAGACATGGAACTGACATATGTGTACATAGTCTGTAAACTTCCATGGCTACCTGCCAAGGGCCCCTCAAAGTGGCTACACCAACCTGCACAGCAGCTGCCAGTCTGTAGCGCTCTACCTGCTCCATGCTTTGGTTCGCACTTAGTATTTTCAGCTGTGTGTGTGTGTGTGTGTGTGTGTGTGTGTGTGTGTATGTATGTGCGTGTGTATGTGTGTGTGTATGTGCGTGTGTATTGACTTTGAATTGCTTTCATGGCAAATGATGCTTATTGTTGGTGTATGATCATTAAATGTTTTAAAGGGTTATGATTCTTTAAAAATATTTTTAAGGTATTTATTTAGTGTGTGTACCTGTGCACTTGCTCAGGGATGTGCATGCCACTGTATTTGTGATAGTCTTAGTTGTGTTAATCATGGACGGAACTTAAGGCCGTCAGGCTTAGCAGCTCATTGGCCGTGGTGTGGAACTTTTTTATTGGGGATGGGGCTTGCAATCATTTACAGTTTTTTTTTTAATGGATCACAGAAACTAAATTACCTTATTGTTATATGAGATAGTAAATTTTTTAAAAACCTGTTTGACAAAAATAAATAAATAAAAAATAAATAAAAAACACAGCAGCTGTAACCAAACATTTTGGTTACAGTTAGGACTCTGTCTTGCTTTTGAATTGTGTAGCGTCCATTTAAAAATCCCCTGGTTTGAGATGATGATAGAGAATCTGGTGCCTTGTCAGGTAGCTTGGTTACTTTTATGGAGCTTGATAAAATAAGGAGGAGGTTGCTCATCGGGCTGACACTATTTTCAAATCATTTATGGTCTTTATATCTTTAAATTTAGCATTTTCTGTTTGTTTGTTTGTTTGTTGCTGTTTTATTTTAAGGCATGGTGTCTTCAAGTAGCACAGACCAGCCTTAGCTGCCAACTACTAGGGGTCACAAGTATGGACCACTGTGCCAGGCTTAATTTATCATTTTCTGTTGCATGCTACTCCTGTACATATATGAGAGAAAACCAGGACTGATTGAAATCTCTGCTTTGAATTGCTGGTGTGTTTGTTCACTCCGCTGTGTGCAGTGGAGCAAGCTAGTTGAGAGTGCTTCTAAAACAACCAGGAGAGAGAAATCCCGCTGGGCCAGGCTCCTAAGCTGACTTTGCAGGTGAAGAAAGCCTGGTTTTGTTTTCTTTTTTGTTGTTTTTTCCCATTCTAGGTTTAGGAATCTTGGCACATGTTTCTGATTTTGTAATCCCTGAGTCCCTCCCTTAATTCTCTGGGTGTCTAGTTCTGTTTTTTGAGTATGCGAACACTGGTCACCCAACAGTGATAAGATAAATACCTTCAGATGGTATCCTACAATGAATGAATGTGCATGTGTGAGATGAGCCAACGAGCAGCATTCCTTTATGCTTTCTGCTTCAATTCCCTTGCCTGGCAGCAGCTTGCAGATACAATGTGACCTACAAGTAGAGTCTCTGCACACCCTTTCCTTGCCTGAGCTGCTTGTGGGCAGGGTCAGCACAGCAGGAAGCTAGGTTTAGGCTGGTTCCTAGGTTTGTATGCTTTCTTGATTGTCAGTGGCTGTGCAGTGTTCTAGAGTATGGCATTCAGCCAGGATAATATGTAGCTCTGTAGCCTTTTCCTGATCACATTCTCCTTCAGGCCTGTCATTGGCTTAGCTCCTGTTCTTGTTTCTGAGCTGCTCTGCTCCTCTTTGTATCATGTACTGTGTGTGTGAGACAAGGTGTCTGTAGTCCAGGCTTGTCTTAAACTTGTTATGTAATTAAAACTGACCTTGTTCTGATCCTCCTGCCTCTCTCTACCTCTGAGCCCTGAGATCACAGGCATGTACCTGTATATACCCATATAGGTAGTCACATGCTTGGCCGGGCTTGGAGCCCAAGTCTTAGGCATGCCAGGAAGCAGCAGTCTGCCCACTGAGCTGCATCCCCAGTCCTTACACATTAGCTTTAATTAACTTAATTATTGTGCTGTTCATTCTTACGATTCTCTGAATTATTTTAAAGAGGGTTGATGTAATTCTAGATTAGAGCAATTCTTTGTTGGGGAAGAATTATCATGAGCTGTTAAATCTTGGCCTTGCCATTTACCAAGGGACCCAGGGCTGGGCCCTGCACTAAACCCAAGGTCGTAAAAGGTTGTGCTGGTGAATGCTGTCATTACAGAAAAGCCTGTGTGGGCATGTAAGCAGAGATGAGCATGAGCTCCAGCCACTCTCCAGAAAGCTGCCTGGAAAACAGAAAAAAAGCAGAGGGGTATGGGAGGGAGAGGAAGGGGAGGAGGGAGAGAGGGAGAGAGAGAGAGAGAGAGAGAGAGAGAGAGAGAGAGAGAGAGAGAGAGAGAGAGAGAGAGAGAGAGAGAAGGGCTACATGAAAGACACTGTGTGGAGTATCAAATGTGGAAAGAAACTATCATATATCCAAGGCTGACCTTGAACTTCCGACCTTCCTACTTAAATCAGGGCTATCCGGAATAAGAGGCATGCACCACCACTTGGAGCTATGAGGTATTTTTAAGCACGAATGACTCAGTATGGCTTATTTCATCAGCATGAAGGGACGGTATTGTTGGGGAGCAGCAGCACCTTGTCCCGCTGCATCACACAAGCTTCCTGTAGATCCTGCTGCACCCAGAGCCTGCAGTATGTTCTCAGCTGCTGTGAACGTTTTACTGCTCAAGGATAAGAGTCCCACTAGACTGTACTCATTTGCCCTAAAATCTGTTACATACAGTTAATTCCAAATTGGTTGAATCAGATAACAATGAGGGAAATTCAGGAATAAATCCAATATAATTATAGTGAATTAATATTTGTTTGGGCTGGCTGTGCTGAAAACCTGCTGCCTGCTGCCAGCCTCCGGTCGTGGTCTTCAGGACCTTGGAATGTTTCCCTTCACTCCTTGCAGTGTACTCTTGTCTTCTCCAGCTCCGCATGGTGTGAGCCGTTCTGTCCTCCAGCTATTACAGAGAACTGCTATGCATAAAGGCATTTCCCTCACCCACTGAATCGTGTACATACACATACATACACTGTACACACACATACACATACAGTATATGCGCACACTAACATACACATGAATGCAAACACACATATGGACACATATATGTAGCTATATTCTCAGTGGTCCTGAAAGTTGAAGCCAGGGCCTTACTCTGCTAGGCAAATACTCTTTAAGCTACACATCCAACTTATTTTTTTTTTTTTTTTCTATGTAACAATAGATTCTGTGAGCATCAGCTCTTAAGACTTTTCTACCACCTGGTCACCCCCCAATCCCCTTCTGAGACAGGTCTAAACATATACCCTAGTTTGGGGTGGGATTTTAAACCTGTGCAACCCAGTCCAATATTTTCTTGGAATAATTGACTTTTAGGAGCACATTATTCAATTTCTGATTATTTTAGTTTCCTGAGATCTCTAAAGCTGACTGCTGATTATTTCACTGTTGTCACATCTGTTAGGCCAGTTTGTTTGATAATATTCACATCTTTTATGTGGTGTTTCCTGATTTTTCTGTTCCCTCTTTAGTCAGTAACTGAGAATCAGATACTCAACTTGTTGCGCCATTGGGAACCCGAGTTCTGTTTCTTTGTGGAAGAAAATCAACTTTTGCTTTGTTTATTATGAAGCACTGTGATGAGGTTTATGAATGCTTAGTGTTTTTTCTCTGGGTTGTGTTGACACTTTATTATTATTACAGTTTTACCTTGCTCATATTCTGTGCTCTGACAGTCCGCCTCACCTGATGTTTCTGCTGTCATTCCATCTTTCTCTGTAATAGAGCTGGCGTGGTCCGTGTGTTTCCCTCTTGATTTTGTTTTGGTCTGATTATATGTGAGGTTTGATTATGTATGATGTGGAGTAGTCTTGCTTGTTGAGCTAGTTTCAGCCTCTGCTTTGGATTAATAGAAACACTTCATCGTACCTGCTTACCGCTTTGGGCTATTAGGTCAAGCTCTATGGTGTAGGCCTTTAAACTCCCCACCCACCTTGAGGTGCTGCGTAAGGGCTTACCATTCTCTCCACCTCCTTTTCTGCTGTATGGCAAATGGGTCCATCTGGTATCATGTTCTGCCTTAGTAGAACATTTATTATGCTACAGGACTGCTGGTTATTTTACCTTTGTAGATTTGAAATAGTCATTTCAACTTCTCTGCTGACTAGTTTTATGTCAACTTGAAACAAACTAGAGTGACCACAGAAGTGAGAATCTCAACTGAGAAAATGTCTCCTTAAGATTGGGCTGCAGTGAGGCCTGTTAAGTCATTTCCTTAATTAGTGATTAATAGGGGATAGGCCCTGTCCATGGTGAGTAGGCTCCCCCTGAGGTGGTCCTGGGCTCTGGCACATTGCAGGCTGAATGAATTCTAAGAAGCAAGCCAAAAAGCAGCACCCTCCATGGGCTCTGCTGCAGCTCCTGCTTCCAGGTTCTTGCCCTGTTTGAATTCTTGTCCTAACTTCTTCAATGGTGAACAGTGATTGGAAGTGTAAGCTGAATAATCCCTTTACTACCCAAGTTGCTTTAGTCATGGTGTTTAATCTAGGCAAACATAACCTAACGATGAACCTTCATTTTTAATTTATTTTTTTATTGTACTTATTTTTTAAATTTTATGTGTGTGTGTATACATCATGATCCATGCGTAGAGGTCAGGCATCAACTTTATGGCACTGGTTCTCTTTCCTAGGGATGCAGCATGGATCTCTAGCCTTTGCAGGACGAGCCTTCTGCTAAGCCATCTTGCTGGCTAATTACTTGGGCTTTACAGTTAACATACAAAGCAGTAGGTTTCCTTATGTTGCTCTCGTACATACTTGTTCTCTGGGCTGCTTCAGCTGCTCCCATCTCCTGACTTCTGCTCTTCTCTTCCCTTCCTTCTTGTTGGCAACTTTTTACTTCTGTGACTTGAATTCATGTACCTTTCTCCTCCTTAAGATCTCTTCTTCTCTTTCAAGGACCCCTTTCTAGGACAGCCCCACACCCAGTATACTTGTAAAACAACTAAAATCTAAGATTTGCCTAGGGAGAAAATGTAGTTGATTTTTCCAAGTCAGAGTCATCTTAGCACAATTGTAGAATACATATATTTCCCTGTAAATGTGTTGATTTCAGTGTTTTGTAAGACTAAATAAAATTCCATTTGTGTACATTAACCACATTTTCTTTATCTTTTTTTTTTTTTTTTTTTTT
>NW_022196899.1:15986574-15999829 GCF_008632895.1 Mastomys coucha
TTGAACTCAGAAATCCGCCTGCCTCTGCCTCCCAAGTGCTGGGATTAAAGGCGTGCACCACCACCGCCAGCTTCTTTATCTTCTTATCAGTTTATGAGGCGTCTAGGCAGGTTGTCTCTTGGGTATTGCAAACAGAGCATCAGTAAACAGCTCTGTGGTGTGTGGACTCTTTGTACTATATGCCCAGAAAGGTCATGTCTGGGTCAGGTGACCGTTCTAACTGATTTCCATAGTGGCTATAAGTGCTTATTTTTCCTCCCAGCCGTGGGGTCGCTCTCCTCCGCTTGTCCGCATGGCTTTGATACTGTTCTCTTGGTGTTGGCCATTGTTCCTGTGGTGCATTGGACTCTCAGCACTACTGTATTTCCCAAATTGATAAGGTTGTTGAACATTTTTTCAAATATTTAGAACGTATAAAATTTTAAAAAATGTGTACATAATAATAATAATAATAATAATAATAATAATAATAGTAATAATAATAATAATAGTTTTGTGTGCAAGGATTTTTACATGCATGTATACCTATTCTTTTGTGCATGCTGTGCCCTCAGAGACCAGAGGAGGAGGATGGATCCTCTGGGACTGTAGTCATAGACAGTTATGAGCCACTATGTGGGTGCTGGGTCCTTAGAAAGAACACATAGGGCCCTTAACTGCTGAGCCAGCCACCGTGCTGAGCCATCAGCCTCACTGCCTTGAGAATGTATTCAGTAGTAATTGGGAACTCTTACTTTGTTTATATATTCTCGACACTAGCCTCTCTAATGTACTGTTGGAGGAGATTTTCCGAACCCGTGCCCACTCTTCACACTGCCTTTTAATACTGGTCTCTCTAATGTACCGTTGGAGGTGATTCTCCGTACTTTAACACTGGCAGTTGTTTCCTTTGCTGTTGAAGCCTTTTGGTTTCATGGTTTCCCACTTGTCAGTTATGGAGGCTATTTCCTGTGCTGTTGGGGTTCTTTCACAAAGTTTTTCCCTGTGTTTTCTCTGTTTCAGTTTTTTGGTGTTTCAGATCTTACATTAAAGTCAGTGATTTGTTATGAGTTGAATTTTGTGCAAGGTGAGAGATAGGAATCTAATTTTATTCTGCATGTGAATATCTAGTCTCCCTGCACCATTATTTGGAGAGGCCCTTTTTCATGTTTTTCTTTTTTTTTTATACATATATTTTTGTTACAAATTTGGTAGTGGTAGATGTAGGGGTAGCGTTTTGTGCTGGTGCCATGTTGTCTGTGGCACTATAGAATAATTTGAGGTCAGGCATTAAAGTGTTGGCCAGTGTTGGTTCCCTCCTTTCCTTTCTTTCTTTTTTCTTTTTCTTTTTAATGTCTTTGTGTACAGGTGTTTTGTCTGCATTTTTATCTGTATACTATGTGTATGCAGTGCCCATGGGGGCCAGAAGAGGGTGTTGGATCTACTGGAACTGGAATTGTAGATGGTTGTGAGTTGCCATGGAGTTGCTGAGAAATGAACCTAGGTCCTCTGGAAGAGCATCTCTGCATTGTATCATGACTGCTTGTCATACTCACTCACCTGTTTTCCTTTTTGACTATGGCACATGGAATTTTCTCTATCTGGCACTCTATTCTTGATACTCCTCTTGGTGAATCTGTTAGGAGTGTTTTTCCCGTTTCTAATTTTTTTCCCTAAAAAAAAAAAAATCTACATTTTTATGTAGAATTTCCATATTTCTGCCTTCCATATTACTCATTCTCCCTGATGCGGGTAACCTCTGCATGTTGTGTCCCTGCTCTCTCTAGGTCCTCTTTAGGTTAATTTATCATTTTACTAGTAAGCTTTGGGAGCTTGCTTGGCGTTTTCCTGTCTGCATATCTGAGTTGAGTTGTTTTGGAGGGTCAGGTTGCCTTGCTTTTCATGTTTCTGCATTGAGGTTCGTGCGCCTGTTTTCAGTCTGTGCTCAGCTTGAGGCTGCGGTAGTCTACCCATAAAGAGGACTGGCTGTGTCTCACTCAAAGGCAGCCTGCCTCACTTGCACACACGAGCTTGTCCAATCCCCAGGCCAGGGTTGAGGGGAATTAATGATAGTGTCAATGCCCATGACTTTTGAGGCTTAAAATGAGCTGCTTTATACGTATGTGCATGAAGTGGAAATTAGAGTTTCATGAAAAAATATTTGCCCAGATGCCATGCACTCATATTTTCTGTTTTTGTTTTTTTGTGTTTGTTTTTAATGGGGCTGACGTGGCTGGGTATACAGCTTTATGCCTGTAACCCTAGGATGTAAGAAACCGAGGCAGGAGTATTAGGAACTGTAGGCCAGCCTGAGCTGCACAGCATGACTCCCCTTATCTCCATGTATGACCCATTCATTGTATTTACTTCATGATGTGTATATACCAAATGCATGAGTTATGCAGCTTACAAAACACTGAGTCTTGGACTACTGGGACGACAGAACTAGCTGAGGCTAGAGAATATTAGCTTCTAGATGAAGGGATATGATGGATGTAATATTTTTTCCTGTAGAAATGCACTGATAAACTTGTCCTGCAGGGGAGAAGGGTGTTCTTGTATTAGAGATATAATAAGGAAGTCCAGGTGGGAATCAGAGGTGTGGTATTTTTTGAGTTGTCTCCAGCTCTCAGGTCCAAGGGTAGCTAAGGGAAAATGGAGTGCCAGCAGCTGGGGCTGTGTGCAGCCATAGCTGATGAATTCCCTTCGAAGTTTCATGGCTACTTGTCATGTGCTCCGGGTCACAGTCTTCTTAGGGGCTTGAGTTCTCTGTGTTCTCCCCAGCTGCAGTGGAGGCCTCCAGGTCTGCAGCTTTGCCATTACAGCATGGGTCTTTGCCTTTTAGTTAGCACTGCTCTCAGCATGCTCTGTCTTTTCCACTGGCCTCTATCACATTTGGTTCTTTAGATTTTCAGCTTGTTGTTGTTGGTGGTGACAAGCAAGAGAGTCTAATTAATTAATTGAAGAAAAAGAGGAAGGACACAATAGCAGTTCATTTAATTAAAGAAAACTTAAGGAAGAGAGACCAGATCTTAGGTCAGTAGCTGTCGGAGTCCTGAGTGGTGGATTGTCTTGACAATCTGTTTTTTTGTTTCACCAGAAGAGTAAAGAGACAGTACTGTCTAATTCCAAGACTGGAGTGGAAGCTGTATGTAACTGCTTCATTGTAAAGTCAAAGTTCTAGAAACCACACATCTTCTGTACTAAATCACTGCTCGCAATTCCCACTCCAGAGCGCAGTGTCTTCACACTCATCTTCTCATGGGGCATGCCTGCTGAGCTCACATGGGGACGGCTGTGTCTGCTGAGCTCACATGGGGATGGCTGTGTCTGCTGAGCTCACATAGAGTTCAGAAGGGGAACAGAACTTTGGGAGCTGTATGAAAAGAAACTAGAGTCAGGATATTTATCCTGACCCTGTGTAAAAGTGGAAGCGGACAAAAGAACCCTCTACACAGTGAAGTTGTGAAATGTTGTGATCCTGTTTCTTCCGCAGGACATGACTGGGGAGGCATCAAGACCCGAAAGACCTCTGGTCCTGGTTGAATCCTTACACGTGCCCATGGCCCACTTTCCCTTTGTAGTCGGTTTAATTTTCTGCATTTGTTCTTGTGTACCACTCTTGTGACATCTGGGTTTCTCATCTTGGAGCCTTGTGTCTTTGGTGTGGTCATGTGCCTAGGATCTTGTACTCCTGCTCGTCCTAGGATCTTGTACTCCTGCTTGTCCTAGGATCTTGTACTCCTGCTCGTCCTAGGATCTTGTACTCCTGCTCGTCCTAGGATCTTGTACTCCTGCTCGTTCTGGGATCTTGTACTCCTGCTTGTCCCTTGTTTGGATTTTTGTCATTTGGCCCTCAGCTGATAGCTTCCTCCTCTTTTCTGGTTATCTATGATCTATTCGCAGTGGCTTCTGGTTTTTACTAAGAAGCATTACATTATGTTTTATTTATTACTTTAAGTTACGATTAGGCACTTTGAATTTTATTTTGATTTTTTTTTTTGTTCTTGTTTATTAAAGGCTGTAGGCAGGCAGCGTAGCTGCTAAAACGTGTCACAGTCTAAATGACAGCCCTTCCCCCAGAGGGATTTCTGGGAAAGGGTGCTGTATATAGTTAGTGGGGTTGAAGTCCTCAGCCCTGGCTGCCTCCCTCTGAGCAGCTGTTCCTGTCTTGAACCACTGCTGTGTTCACAGGTACCTTCTAAATCAGACAGCTCACCGTGCAGTCTAATGGGGACCTTTCATGCCTCGTGCCCGTGGAGCTATATAACCAAACCCAGTGGCATAGAGCTCCCCTACCACACCCCTGCACACTCGTGTGTGTGTGTGTGTGTGTGTGTGTGTGTGTGTGTGTGTGTGTGTGTGTGCGCGCGCGCACACACACACACACACATACATCACCAAAATCTCTCTGCTCATAGTAAACAACCACTGTCTTACAAATCAACCAGACCCTGCTGGCCTTTACTAGGGATCTCCACTGTTTTGGGGTTATCAGTGCTGTCCTTGTGGAGTTAACCCCTTGAGTACCTTTATATATATGTTGTTTAAGTTCTTTACTCTTCTACTTGACTGCGCATGGTAGTAGACAAAGAATTGTGCCTGTATGGGAAGAGGCCAGGAATTATCCAAATATCTTAAAATTTGATGGAAGCTACTCAGAGCAGAAAGTATGTGTGTCATTTTGGGATGGTGAGTTTTAGTTGTGTCCCCTCAGTGTCTGACACTCCATGCTGTCGGGCGCAGTAGTGAGGAGGGGCAGGCTTATCTTTGTTTGATTCTCCCTTCCTGGTCTTTGTGTTTAGGCATATGTAACTTCACTAAATGTATGTTGCTGGTTGTCTTGTAGGAAGAGTTGGAAATGCAAAATATTCTCCAAACTGGCTGCGACTAAAAGGATGTGTTTTGTGTCTTTTTGTAATCCTAGTATATAGGAGTCTGAATTCGAGCCTAGGCTGCATAATTAGAGTCCACTAATTCCCCATCAAGAAAACAATTAAAATATCACCAAAAATTCTATTATTGTGGTATTTATTATCAGGTTGGGTACCAATTAAAAATAGCAGCCTTTTGAGTGTTCCTTTTCTATATCAAACAAATGAGCTGTGTGTACTTGTGTTTGTGCGCCCCCTGCTCCCCAAGACACCAGGGATAGAGTACTATTCTCTGTTTTACATAAATGCAGTGTGAGGCTGGAAGTACTGTGAGTGTGAAGTACCATGTTCAAAACCACGTTTAGTACTGACTGACCAAGGCAGATGTGCCTGCAGATGGAAGTTATTCTTACTGTGCTCCTGTACCCTTCAGGCGTGTAAGGTCAAGAGTCTTAGAGTGAGTGCCTAGTTACTATGACCTTCAGCACAGGTGGAAATAGTTTGCCTTTCCATTTGCTGGCTCCAGAGCAACAAAACACTGTGCCTCCATTCTCTGCTTCATTATACACTCGTGCGCTAAGTCCTCTCATCTTTTTCTGGGATGTTCATGTCAAGTGTTCCCTTATGGGCTGGAGTGTACTGAGCATGCTCTCTGAAGCCTTCAGGTGGGCTCGAGAAACCCTTTTGATGAGTTGAGGCTCTGACCATCTCTTTATGATTCTCTGCTTTTCATTCCTTGTAAGTCACTAGTATTCAGCTTAGGTATTTAGAACATTTGAGAATTATGGTTCAAATAAAAGTGTAAAGGGTGTGTGCGGTAAGGGGGCTTTGACACCAGTTTGCAGGGACTTGGGTCTTCTTTCTGTAGCAAGTGTTGCTGTTGGTTCTTAAGAGTCCCTCCAGAGGGGATAGTGCCATTCAAATACGAAAGTGGAAAACATTCTTTCAATTTAATTTTTTTCAATTAAAATTTTATTGTAAGGAACTTGAAAAATAAAACAAAAACATTATTAGAGAGAGATGAGGCAGGCACAAGTCTGTATCTTGATGAGCCTCTGACAAGGTAGAACAGCCATTTTGAAATGTGGAACTTAGCGTTATATTTTAGACTTTTCACTGTTAGAGATATTTTTAGGCACTTGTCCACCACAGAAATTTAAAAAAAAAAAGAAAAGACAAAAGAAAGAAAAGAGTGTTAGAGGATTAAAGCCAGAGAGTAACTTTAAATACTCTTTCATGACTTGTATCCTTTATTAAAAAAAAAAGCTTTATTATATGATTTTGTCCGTCAGCCTCCCACTCATTTTGTCTTAACAATATGTTAGGATCTGGTCCCTAAGCTCAAGTGAAAACTGTTTTTTGTTTTTATTTTTCCAACTAGATATTCTGATGTTGCCAGATCCATACTGTACTACAGGTTGTTTCATTTCTTTTGATAAATGTTGCCACAAATAACATTGGAAACAAGTTATTTTAAAAATGTGAGCACATGTTTCGAGGATAAATTCAGTGAAACTCTAATCAAAATGAAAATGTATGTGCTTTTGAGCTTGACTGCCAGAGGCTTTCTCCCTGGAGATTTTGTGGTTGGCACTAGTGTACATGTGACCCCGCTGGTTACCACACTGAAAGATGACAAAAGAAGGCAGGTCTCACACAGTTGGAAAGACATGTGTGTAAACGGATCTCTTATTGGCCTGATTTAATTGTTGTCTCTGAGGCTTACTACCTCATAACTTAGTAGTCCTGGAAGCTTCTAGCTTCTCTACAATCTAATTTAAACCTAGAATGTTTTCAGCCTCTTGAGTCTTGTTGCTGAATATGAATAAGCTCACCCTTTCTTGTTCTTTCTGATCTCAGGCTTGCTGGTTCAACTTAGCTGTTCTGGCTCAAACTCCTCTCCACGCTGACTGGTTTAATCTGGCTTCTTTCAGGTTCTCCTGAATTGCTCTGCTTGATCACATACTAACGTGGGCAGTCTGTTCTAATCAAATGGGTCCTTTTCATTCTTTGGCTTATTCTGTCTTTACCTGTCACTACATCGTTCTCTACAACTTGTTTCTGTACAGCTGTCCCAGTAAAACTGCCTCCTTCTCAGGGCTGCTCTTTTAAGTAGCCTTCCTTTCCTCTCTTCTCCTGAGAGTTGGGTGTATCCCATTCTGTCAGATCTTTCTCTGATTCATTGCTTTGTCTACCACTCATTTAGACATCACTTTCAAATGGGTGCTTCCTTCTACAAACTGAGCTAAGGGCTAGGCCACACCATAACTAGAAACAAGTACTTTTCAGTAAGTGACACAGATGGTGGGTTCCCAGTGTCTGAACTGCTTATCCAGTCTAGTCCCCTGGCCTCTGGCTTTCATCTGGCTCAATTGCTTCTTTCTTCCAATGGTCCTGAAGCTTGAATGTCTGTGACTCAATTTGCTCAGTTCTACACTGGAGAATCATGTAAATAGCTTTAAAAGTTCTTAGTGAAATCCTTTTCTTCCTTCCCTTTTTAAGATGAAGTCTCTGGCTCAGGGTTGTTTAAAATTCTGTATTCATCACAGGGAGATGCTGAATTTCTGGTCCTCTTGCTTCCATATCCTGAGTGTTGTTGGGGTTATAGGCATGGCCCGTCTCTAAGGTCCTGGAGATTGAACTCTGCACCCGGCAAGCTCTCTCCCAACTCAGCTTTATATCCTTCCCCTCAGTGAAATCTTAATTTGCTTTCTCTTACAAGGAAGATTTAATACCTTTTATGTTTTAACTTCTACCATTTTTATGTTCTAAAAATACTTTATTTCCTGCACCCATGGACAAGAATTGTTTCCTTTTATGGCTTCCTCTTTATGATTATCGTCATTTAATCATCCACGTCCCACCCCCACAGGGAAAAAAAGATAGAGTCCCACCATGGACCTTTGTCTGGCATGGAATTTGCTGTGTTAGACCACCTGTCTGTCTGTACCTCTCCTCTGCACCCCCACACAGAGATTCATTGCCCTCTGGAGTGCTGGGATTAAAGCCATATGCTGACACACCTGGTTTCCTTTTACTTTCTGATTTGTCATGTGACGGTTCTTAAGTAGAATTGTAAAAGCTGTATGTACCTTGATTTTTACATCAGGGACAACACTTTCACATTGTATTGTTTTCCTTCCCCAGCTGTGGGCCTATGCAACCCCAATAACTTCAGTTAACCCATACCTTTGGTCAGCAAAGATGAACATTCAGAGGGTAAAATGTGATAGTGTCCTTGGGCTGGAGCGACATCTCAGTGGGCAAAAGCACTTGCTGCTCTTGTAGTGGACCAGGTTTAGCTCCCAGCACCTCCATATCTGTATATAGTGTCTCAGGATTATCTGTCTTAGGGATGCAGTGTCCTGTTCTGGCCTTGGCCATGACATATGCACATGGTATACAAACAGGCATTCAGACAAACATGTATAAACATAAAATAAAAATGAATACATAAGGCGGTGATAATGGTTAAGATCTGAATTGAATGTAAATGGAGAGGAAGTGAGTGTGGTGCCTGCTCCAGGTGAAGGTGAGCGAGGCAGGGCCTCAGCTCCAGGACAGCCTACATCCTCTTCTGGATTCTGTGGACACCTGCACTCAAGCTTGCTCATGCTTGTGAGTGTGCACAGACTAACTTAAAATTTACAACTGTCCATGTTTTTTTTTTTTTTAAATTTGGTTTTTCGAGACAGGGTTTCTCTGTGTAGCCCTGGCTGTCCTGGAACTCACTCTGTAGACCAGACTGGCCTCAAACTCAGAAATCCACCTGCCTCTGCCTCCCAAGTGCTGGGGTTAAAGGTGTGCGCCACCACTGCCCGGCCACAGCTGTCCATTTTAAGTAATAATAAATAAGTATTAATTTCACAAGTTTTATTTTTACATTTGTCCCAAGATTTTCAATATTTTGATAGGAACGGTTGGTCATTTTTGTAGCAGTTTACTACCATCTGTAACAGCTCTCAACCATACTTTCCAAGCTTCTTAAACTGACTTGATAGAATTTCACATGGCTGTTTCTTCATTGTCTGGTCTTCGGAAGCCATCAAAAATAAAGGCAGAATAGGAAAATTCCTGTGCTTTTCTTTAGTTACTGGAGTATTGTGTATTTGATTTGCTTCTGAAATGTTGAAATGTGGATATTGTTTCATATACTATCTTGAAGCGTGAAAGACCAGAAATAACAATAAAAGCTTTGTGTTTGTATAGTAACATATGTCAAACATCATGTTAGCAATTGGAACATGGAAAGATAAGAAGGGCTGGTAAGCTTGCTAAGCAGGTAAAGGTATGTGCAGCCAAGCATACTGAGCTGAGCATGATCCCCGGGACCTACACGGTGGAAGGAGAGAACTTATTCCTATAGGTTGTGCTGCGATCTTCATGTGCACACTGTTTCATCACACATACACATACTCATACACACACACACACACACACACACACACACACACACACACTGTCCGTCTGTCCGTCCGTCCATCCATCCATCCATTCATCCATAAACTATAAATAATAGGCAAACATGCACAATAGTAAAAATGTAAAAAATTTAAAAACCTATAAATAATAGGTAGAACTAAAAACATATAAATAATAGGTAAGCCCGTTACTTTTTTTCTTTCATAGTCTACAAAGGGCAGACAGATAAGATATTATATTAAGCAGTCACCTACAGCTGTCACAGACTGATAACCCACAATACTACAAAGATAATTTTCAACAGTCAAAGCTTCTGAATTTTTTGCGATTTCTGTGATGTTGGCTATGCTATGGAAGAATGGTTTTTGTTCTGAAGGGAGTTTGTGGGAACTGAACACAAAGCGAAGCTCTGTATAGTACTTAGGCAGCAGCATGGGAGACAGCCCACAGCAAAGTGTTTGTGTTTTGAGACAGACGATAACCTGGCTGGCCTAGTAAGTTACTGAGTAGCTCAGTCTGGCCTTGAGCTCCTGGTCGTTTTGTGTCTTCTTCCCAAGTGCTGGGATTTAGAAAACATGCTGCCACTGCTTCCCAGCACTCTGTTTTAACTAGGTTTGTGTGTGTGCATATACACACAAATACGCACAGATGTGGAGGCCAGAGGACTACCTGACAAGTTAGCACTCAGGTGCCTTCCGGTGTGTGTTTTCTTTTCTTGTAGATAGGGTCATAACTGTCTGTCCTTGGCTGGTGAAGAACTCATTGTGTAGTCAGACTGGCCTTACTTTTACAGGGATCTAGCTAGCTCCATCTCCTGAGTGGTCAGATTAAAGTTACCGGGCTCCATCCAAAGATATTTAATGTATCATGTTTTGTCAATGACAGATTAATCTCGAAAACAAATGGCCTGTTATTTTACACCACTGTATTTTTCAAGAGAACTATACTTGTACTTACTTATTTTTATTTTTTTAAAGATTTACTTATTTAATGTATATGAGCATCCTGTTGCTGACACCCCAGAAGAGGGCATCAGATCCCACTACAGATGGTTGTGAGCTACCATGTGGATGCTGGGTATTGAACTCATGACCTCTGGAAGAGCAGACAGTGCTCTTAACCACTGAGCCATCTCTCCATGCGTGCTGAGCGTGTGTTTCAGTGTTTGAGGTTGTGCTGGGAGTTCTAAGGCACTGGGCCACCATGGACTTCAGTTCAGTGGCTGAGATGTAATACCTAAGCAGAGGAAATGGTGCTTGTCAGCATCTTAAAGTGCTGAGAAGTGAGCGGTGCAGTGAAGCTTGAAGGAGGCTGTGGACATGGTGGAAAAGAGGCTCAGGGTATCTATCTCTTGGGTGTATCAGCAGTAACATGCCAGTTGAGCTAGACAGCACCAGGAGTGCCCTGGCAGTATTTAAGTCTCTGGTTTTTTCAAAACCAAATTGGTCATTTTTTAAAAATTAAATTTCTAAGTGTATTACAAAAGATTGACATCTTTCTTACTTGAGAAGCCTAAAAAGGAAGGGAAGAGCCTTGTATAATACTTAGATACAGGAGAGGCCAGGCTAACCCCTTCCTAGGGTTTAGGGACATTGTTGTGAATAAAGTAGGAATTTCTTATATGTTAGTGGGCAGCCCATTGCCATTTTCAGCCCTCAGGTCTTATCTTTTATTTGGTTCTATTTTATATGAAGCATCTACTTGTTTGTTCAATAAATAAAACAAAACACGTTCGTATTATAGATGAGGCAGGTAGTAAGTAAGCCCTGCCAGATTGCTTCATCCTTGCTCTGCTTGATTGATCGGTCTTTGGTCTTGAGGACTCAGGAATTAGGTAAGTTGATAATTCTAAAATGTAGCTGAGCCTGATGTTAATATTTGGTGCGCAGGTCAAAGACCCATGATTTCTGCTTAAGGAACAAATCCAGGAACACCTTTGTTTACCCGGTGAGTCTGTACCTTTTGTGCTCAGGTCTATCAGGACATGGCTGAGGTAGTCTGGCTGCTGTCACCAGGAGCTCTCACACTTGGCTGCTTGGTCAGGCAGCTTTTTTCCACCTTCGTTCACGTCTGAGACAGGTGGAAACACAGACGTGGGTCAACAGGATGAGTTGTGTGTGAATATAGTTGCCATATTGTGAGTTAGGGTTTCACACAGTGGTCCCAGGAGGCACACACTGATTTTTGTCTTCTGTAGCCCCTTGGGAGAACTTCACAAGGTCTTCAGTGACTCTTAATGGTGGCCAGCAGGGTGGGTGGCATGTCATTGGCTCGATTTTCAGGTCCAGTATTTAGCTGGGGTCTTCTTACCCCACTAGAGTTTCACTTAGAGTAACTAACCCATTCAGTGTGGTCTCTTGGTAATGTTGCCTGGAAGAACCCTAGGTTGATAATGGACCATACTCTCTTTGATCAGGTTATTAGGAATCTTAGTCTACCTCTTACATACTACATTGGCTCAGGATCTGGCCTTGGGCTCGACTTTGGATCTTTACACTGAAGGCTTTAGTGCCTAATAACAAAATCTGGCTGCTTAGGTATTCACTGCTGGGCAGGCGATTGCTGAACCTGAACTCTACCCCAGCCATCAGAGGTCCCTCTGCCTCGGTGATTGCTGCTGTTTTCTCTTGGCTGGTGGAGCCTCAGCCAGTACTGGACCTGAGTGAGCCGTGTGTCTCAAGTGGCAGTATGCTTAAGTCTAGCATCGGAACAGCATTACCAGAAGTCACTGAAGGTGACTCAGTCCTGTAAATGGCAGGCTGAGGCTTCACAGAGCCCGAACATGGACATGGAAGCAGTCTTACCCTGCTGCTGGTCATGGAGGGCTTGGAGGCTCCCACCACAGCAACAGTTACTTGTCAGGTTGAGTCGTCCTCAGTAGCGTCTAGTGACATTTGTGCACCTTTGTTTTTCAGGGACTTCTACAAAACACAGACACAGCTAGCCAATAAATTTTGTATTGCAATACAAATAAAATTTTGTATTGCAATACAATAAATTTTGTATTGCAGCCTGCAGTTTTCAGAGATACTGTGTCAACTATGCCGCCCTGTCTGTTGGGAACCTGTCAGGCTAGTTAATTCTCTTAAAACCTGGGCAAGCATTCCCAAATCTGCAGCATGCTCAGTTAAGGTGTTGCCACAGTTGTCACTCTCCTTGCTGAGAGGTTTTGTTAGCCTTCTTCCGCATTAGTACGTGAGCACCTTTCTCTCACCGCACCCGCCGTGCTTCCTCTGCTGCTTAGCGACTGAAAGCCAAGGTCGTCGGCTTCTCTGCGTCTCAGCTGCCTGTTCAGGCTTGCTTCAGTTAGCTGTGTCCATCTTGTTTAAACACCAGGTTTGAGATGTCTTGCACCTCAGTGTGGCTGCACACCAGTGACTGTGTACTCCTCCTGCACTTTTGGCAGCATTCAGAAGTTCACCTTGAGCTGGTGGATCAGTGAGATTGGCTATATCATTTCCAGTGTAATGTGGCAACAGCAGAGTGAGTAGTAATGCCTGGTCCTTGCTCTTACTCCTGAAACCCATCACACTGCGCATCCACTTCACCTCTCCGAGTGAGCTCCTGTGTCCACCCAGCTGTGTCCTGCCCAGCGCACGCCTTTAATCCCAGTACTTGGGCGGCAGAGACAGGCGGATTTCTGAGTTCGAGGCCAGCCTGGTCTACAGAGTGAGTTCCAGGACAGCCAGAGCCATACAGAGAAACCCTGTCTAAAAAAAAAAGTCCACACAGCTTTGCTATATTAAGCCTAGTCATGTTTTCCCATAGCTTGCATTCTTGTGCATGTTCAGTGTTTACCGTTGACTCCCTATAATCTCCTTAGGTTGATCAACATCGATCCTCAGGATGAGTATTTTTTTTTAAGCCCTGAGTTGTTCACAGAGGGCTGGTTTCTTTGTGCCTGGGTGCAAAGGGCATCTTGGTTCTGAAGCTGCAGTGGCCGTGGGCATCTTGGTTCTGAAGCTGCAGTGGCCGTGGGC
>NW_022196899.1:16000215-16003078 GCF_008632895.1 Mastomys coucha
GGCCGTGGGCATCTTGGTTCTGAAGCTGCAGTGGCCGCGGGCATCTTGGTTCTGAAGCTGCAGTGGCCATGGGCATCTTGGTTCTGAAGCTGCAGTGGCCGCAGCCTTCGTTCAGCTCTTCAAAGGTTTGCTTTTTAAGGCAGCTCAGCAGCAGTCTTTGGGTTGTAGCCTGCACAGCAGTTAGGCTGTTTCCTTTGTATCTTAATTTTTATTAATGAACATCTGTGTGATAAATGAAATCTGACAAGTGATAGCTGTATCCTTAATATTACATGTTTTATCCTCTAAAGGATAATTTGAGATGACCCTGAAGTGTAATAGCTCTGAGTGTGGTCCTGGCAGAATTTAGAGCTCCTGGTAACATGTTAAAAATGCCCTTGGTGGGCTCCAGCTGTGCTTTAGCAGGTCTTCCTGCCTCTGTAAGGAACAGGAATTCCCAGCCCAGATATTCTTTTAAAGTGTGCTATCTTTCATGCCAGCTATATTAGGTCAGTACAGTTAGTTACCACCCCACACTCTATAAACGTCATTCTTCTTAAGCGGATTAAGTGTAAAATCATGTCACTATGAAGAGTAATTTTGATTTAAAAATTACTAAAAAAAAATAAAACGTGCATGCACATGTTTTGTGTTTGTGTGTGTGTGTGTTGTGTGTGTGTGTAGCCATAAAACTGTAAGTCAGAGGTCAACTCAAGAAATTGGTTTTCTCCTAACATATGGGCTGGCTTCAGGGGTCAAACTCAGGTCGCCAGGCTTGATAGTAAACACCTGTACCTGCAGAGCCTTCCCCAACCTCAAGGACAATTTCTTTACTTGTAAATGTAAAAGTCTAGGGGACTAGACAGATTGCTGCACATCCGGTTGCTCTTCCAGAGGACCAGGGTTTAATTCCCAGCACCCACATGGCCGCTTACCACTGTCTGTAATTCCAGTTCCAGGAGTTCTGACACCATCACACAGATGTACTTGCAGGGAGAATGGTAGTGCACATAAAATAAAAGTAAATACTTTGTTAAAAGCCTGCTTTAAATTGGAAAGTCTAAAACTTGAATACTTTAGGGAGACATTTGAATTATCATGAAGAGAGAGTTGCTAGCATGTCTCCCTCCCACACTATGGATACCTTTTCTTAGCTACCTAGAACTTATATTTTATTTCATTGTATTTATTTTTGAGGTAGTCTTACTATTAGCAATACCTGGCTTGCCTGGAATTGCAGGGTAGACCAGACTTGCCTAAAACTGATAGGTACGCTCTTGCTTTTGCCTCCTGAATGCAGAGTGTAAAGATGCATGCTATGATGCATGGGCCCACTAGCATTTAGAATGAGTTACTATTGTTTTAATTGGTAATGTGTGTATGTGGGACATATATACCGTGGTGTGTGTTTTCATTTGATGGGCATTTTGGGCCGTGGAGTCTCTGCTCACTGACCCTCTGGATTCTCTGTAGAGTACCTGCTTGCACCTTACAGTTGCCTCGTTGTAACTGAGCTGTATTTTAGGTACAAAGTCCCTTCTGGAGCGATTTGATAGAATCTTCTCTCTGGGGTGCCCATCAAACTAGAAGGTTGAAAACTTGGGATGCCAGTTGACTTTCTCCTTTTGTTAGTGGTGAGTTTAGCCATGTTTAAGAAACTCTGCCTTATTCCAGGTCATAAAGACTTATTCCTCTGATTTTTTTTCTTGCCTCCCACTCAGAGTGTGCTTGTTTATGCATACGAAGTCGGTTTGTACCACAGCACCATCTTCTGACCTTCTTTACCACAGGCTGTCACGAATATTGTCCTTTGAGACCAGATTTTGTTGTTTAGCCCAGGCTGGCATGAAGTTTATCTTTCTTACCTCAGATTCTGCAGGACTGGAAGTACAGGCACCAGCCAACACTTCCTTACTGCCTCTAGCTCATTTGAACAGATTTTCTAGTAACTTAAAGTAGATTTTGTAATTGTTACCTTCAAACTTCAACCCTACCAGCTGAGGTACTTATGTTCAGGTATGAGAGACTGAGAGAAAGGCTTTCTAAGAGTTTTGAGTAGAGGTAAACTTTGAGTAGCTCTTGAGTCTCCAATTAAGTTCGGAAGTGAACCCCAGAGAAGAGATAGTGCTTAAAGCTGTCTAGTAAGGCAGACCGACTCAAGTAACTTGCAGTCAGCCCAAAAAGGATTGTGTACTCTCAGAGGCCAGTCCTGGATCTCTGCTTACTCCCTCAGGCTTGTTAGGGTTTCCATTGCCCTTCTAGGTAACATCCACATGTGTTGAGCTTTTCCCATTAAGGCTCACCCTTTCTTAAACCATTCCAGGTAGTGGAATGAGAACAAGGGAAGTGAGAGGTTTTGTCTCAAGTGACTGAAGGACACAGTGTTTTGTTGGCTGCATTATGTGTCATCCTGGAGATTGGTGTTGGGGCCCATTCCTTTACCCTGATCAAAATAATCTTGTTTCCCATGGATTCAACGACTGGGGAAGGAAGAGGGGATGACCCATGCTGGCCAACAACCCTTGGGATCTGCCTTTCTCTACCTTGCCATCGCTGGGATTGTAAGCATGCAGCAGCACGGTGCTCCACTCTTCACAGGGTTTTATGGGACTCGGATGAACACAGGTGCGGATGGTTGCATGACAAGCACTTTCCCAGCTGAACCAGGCCCATTTGTCTTCTGGTGATACTGGGTGAGTGGACCAAGACTGAATTTTTGCTGTAAGACTTGAACTTGAGGATACTGTGTTTCTCAAAGTAAGTTTGAGATCAGGAGTGCAGGTCTATCACTTGAGAGTGATACTTTGTGGACACTCTTCCTCCTCTGTTGTTTGCAATCCTGAGGGCATGTCTAATCACTTTAGAGGGATACTTTGTGGACACT
>NW_022196899.1:16003216-16005287 GCF_008632895.1 Mastomys coucha
TCCTCCTCTGTTGTTTGCAATCCTGAGGGCATGTCTAATCACTTTAGAGGGATACTTTGTGGACACTCCTTTCTTCCTCTGTCGTTTGCAATCATGACTGTGTATCAGTTTAGAGGGATACTTTGTGGACACTCTTTTCCTCCTCTGTTGTTTGCAATCACGACTGTGTGACTGTGTGTGTGTCAGTTTAGATTGATACTTTTGGGCTACTCTTCCCTCCTCCTTTGGTGGTGGTGGTGTTTTGGCTTTGCTGGAGATGGAACCCAAAGCCTTCCATAAGTTTGGGGAGCATGCTACTGCTGAGCCATATTTTAAATAGGAAAAGCTTTTTGAAGTGTCTTTCACTTGTTGGTTAAAAGTTGTCTTTTCTTGTTCAGTTTTCCTTCTCATAGATTTTTCTAGATTCCCATTTTGAGCAAAGCCTAGCATTTTTTGCCTAGGAATTTGCATGAAAGTTTTTTGGAATGTTGTAGGTATACACAATGGAGAAACTGGACTTTTGAAGACTAAAACAAAAATTGTATAATGCATACTTGTGATTAAGAAGTTAAAAAGTAGTCAGAGCTGGTGCTACCCCCTAAAATCCTTGCAAAGTAGTTAGAGCTGGTGGTACTGCCTAAAATCCTCCCTGCTTGGGCTACTGCTCAGGAAAGTCACAAGTTCAGCTGCAGCCACGGCTTCACAGAGGTACCCAAGGCTATCGGGCAACTTTGTGAGACCCTATCTTAAAGTTAAAAATAAAGGTGAACAGGAGTTGTACCACAGTGGTAAGACTTTGGCTCAGAATATTGGAGGTCCTGGCTTCAGTCCAGGGGGATAAAAAAATAAAATATTGTTTACAGTAATAAGAGTTCTCTGAGGTTACATTCTAGTTGTTAAAATACACTAATTAAGATATCCCCTTTGTTTTTGAAAGAACATCTTAGGGTTTCTGTTGCTGTGAATAGACATCATGGCCCCAGTAACTCTTATAAAGGAAAACATGTAATTGGAGGGAGGGCTTGAAGTTTAGAGGTTTAATCTCTGTCATCATAGCAGGAAGCATGGCAGCATGCAGGCAGCCATGGGGCTGCAAAAGGAGCTGAGAGTTCTGACTCCGGATCAGCAGGCAGCAGGAAAAGACAATGAGACACTGGGCCTGGCTTGGGCATCTGAAACCTCAAAGCCCACCCACTGTGACACTTCCTCCAACCTGACCCACTACCTAATAGTATTAGTCCCTATGAGCCAATGGGGACCCCTTTCATTCAGACCACCACAGAGATGCAGTTAAAGATTGCATTCATTAGATGTTTTTATCTACTCATCCCTCCTAGGGTTAGTCAGAACTTTAATCCGATCTGCTATCATTTGTAGGATAAGCCACAGAACGTAGAGTTTTACATATGCTGCTGTTCTATTTATTCTTGTTTATAATGTTCAGCAATCTTGTTAAAGGAATTTGTACTAAATAGTACCCCACATTCAAAGGCAGTAAGCTCTATGTTTATTTTAAAATGCCATTGTCTTCGGAAGGTATAGTTGTTGGTGTTAATTTGCTTGACTTCAGGGGATGAGATTTGTAGGACTAACATTTGAGCAAGCCCAAGGACAGGTGTGGTGGGTGATCTGTTCTTTGGTTTGTAGCTGGTACCACTGTTTAAAAGCACATTATGTCTCTTGCAGCTTCCTCAGCACTGTCTGCCAGAAGTCATTGATCAAATAGCTGTTTTTCCATCCTTGGAAAGTTACTGCAGTGAGGTTGAATCTCTACCCGTGGCCTAAGTGTGGGCAGGCACATTGGCAGTGCAATTTTAGATCAGAGGTCTTGCTCAAGTCCACTAGCGATAAGACGACACTAGTGTTAGAGGGCACACCACTGGTATGTTGGGGGTTTGAATCCTGCTTTGCTGACCTTGATAGTGCCGCCATTTCTGTTACTCCAGCCTGTGGTGGTAAAAGTATTATCTGAATCCCTAGATGTCTTGACATAGAGTTAACACCTGTCTTTCAGCATCAAGAGGAAATTTTTTTTTAAACTTTTATTGCATTATGATGAGAAAAGTTACATGATTTCAATTTATCTGAATTT
>NW_022196899.1:16006003-16006659 GCF_008632895.1 Mastomys coucha
CATTCACCAACTGTTTCAATGAACAATGGTTCTGCTTAGAGAGTGGCACAGACATTAGGTGAGGGTAAAAATTTGGTTCATTAACTGTGATAATTTGGAAAAGCAGTCATCTCAGAGAAAGAGTAACTTATAAAGTCCTCTTCTTCAAACTTGATACAAGAGTTACAAATGTCAAGCAAAGCATTCAGTTTCACTTTGTTGTTCTCTTACAAGCCACCTCTCTAGTTAATCGCCTATGTTTATATACATAAACATAGGGTATATAAATACTTTTGAAATATATAAGCTGTTATGAAAACCATATTATAGTGTAAAAACATGAAATAAACAATACTACTAATAGAGAAGCTGAGATAGGAGAAGCAAGATTTGAAGACCCTTATGTTGTACACAGCAACTGTCACAAACAAGCTGACAGTGTATATAGATTGTACACTGTTGGACCTATTTCTCCAATTACCGAAGTAGAGAGATCATTGGATGACAATCAACAAATTTCCAATTCCTCATATTATTGGACTTCAATCGTTTAGGATATGTTGGTAATATTAATTTTCAAATTAATGTATTAAGAAAAGTAATTGTCACTTCTGTTGTTTTTGTTGTAAAAGGTGGAATTAGGTTTGTGTGGATTTGTTGAAAGATTACTTTCTTGC
>NW_022196899.1:16007648-16090825 GCF_008632895.1 Mastomys coucha
CACCTGGGAGTGTGGCTTTCTCTGTGTGTTGTGGGACTGGCTGCAGAGCTTGTGCCCAAGGTCTGCTCCAAAAGTGAATATTTTATTTTCTGTCTCTCCGTTGGTACCTGGTAGAATGCATTCCCTTAGCATTCATGGTCATGATCATGGTCATGGTAAGCTGATAAGAGTACAGACAGACACATCAGTATACTTTCCATTAGTAGAATGTGATTTCTTACTAGTATGCTAGCTTTCTAATCACTCATGGTTTTAACTTCCCTTTAGATGAAACACTGGGATTAGTTTCCATTTCTACATCCTGTAGGATGGGGGTGAGGATTTTTCTTTTTTTGTTTCCTTTAAATTTGTCTTTCTGGGGCTTAGAATTTCAGGTTTCCTTCCTAGTGCTGCCTTTTTGTTAGTTGTTTCCATGAACACTGTAAATCACTCGTAAAAGCAAAAGATAAGTCAGGGATGAAGGTACTTTGATATGTGGTTGTTTGAGTGAAAATGCCCCCCTTGGCTCATGGGGACTGGCACTATTAGAAGGTGCAGCCTTATTGGAGGTAGAGTGTCACTGTGGATGAGCGTTGACATTTCAGATTCTTGGGCCAGGCCCAAGTGTCTTGTCTATTCCTGCTGCTTGCTGATCTGGATTCAGAACTCTTAGCTCCTTCTCCAGCATGTCTGCCTGTGTGCCACCATGTTACTCTGCGTGATGATAATGGACTAAACCTCTGAACTGAAAGCCAGTCCCAGTTAAATACTTTCCTTTATAAGAGTTGCCTTGGCCATGGTGTCTCTTCACAGCACCAAAGCTCAAGCTTACACACTTACTACACAACAACCTTGCTGTTCTTCGTTCTCACACCCCAGCAACAGCATTAGTTAGGAAAGTTTGGTTTTCCATGTGCCACACAAAGCCAGATTCAGAGCCAAGGATGGAAGATGTTACTGGGTTTTTAGGACCATGCACTTTATGTTGATCACCAGATAAGATGGACCCTTTTCATCATTAATATGTGTATCTGGTTAAAACAGTGGTGTTTAGAATGGAGCTAAAACTTGAAGGATGCATGAACTATTGGGCTGATTTGTGGAGGGAGACTGTAGAATGGAAGGAGATTGACTTAATAGCATTTTCCTCCTCAGTGAACAACTTTATTGTAAAACGTTTAGTATACAAGATTTCAGAGTGTATAAGAGATATACAAGTTTTCAGACTTCTGCGACTTAGCCCCAGCAGTTATCAAAATACATTCCCTCCCTCTTTCCCACTCCCTTCTTCTCCCCCTGCCCCTTCCTTATCTGTCTGCTCCTTGTCCCTGCATGGCTTCTTTGTCTCCTTGGTGCTGGAGGTCCGGGCCCCAGCATGGGCCCCAGCAGCCCTTGCCTGTCCCGCAGCCACCAGCTTCTCAACGTCGCTGATTGGTCCCACGTTGATGATTGTGAAGATGGTTTCTTGTGGAGAATATTGATTGACTTTAGAGTTAGAGTTACTTTCAGCTTAGTGGATTTAGTTAACATGTAAATGGGAACCCATGGCTGGAGACAGAAATCTTGAAGCAACGAATCTGGACCAAAAGCCTTGGGATCTTGTTCTCGGCAGACAATTTAGTTAAGATCGTGGACTGAGTGTCTTCACTCTTGGGGTTGGTGACTGTTGTGAGTGATTGTATAGATGTAGAACAGACTGTTTGTAAAATATGGCTTGATTTTTGCCTTTTGAGATAACAGTACAAAGTACTATGCCAGCATCCTAGCATGAGTTAGAAGTATGAAAGAGTGTGAATGGGGGAGCTAGCATGTGGCCTGTGATTGATTTATGTGTTCAGTTTGGATAAACTTGATGTGGCAAGAGAATCTGAGAAGAGATTAGAAGAGCAGTTAGAATGTGAATCGTGAAGGTCTTTGCATGCTTTGGACCTTGCCCAGCTCTGGTCAGTGCTTGGTGCTGCAGCACTGGTTTGAGGGGAGCATTATTACCAGCAGGACATAGTCTGTAGTGATTAGCTGAGTTAGTGTGGAGTCTTGAAAAATGGCCTTCAAGATATGCAGGGCTAAATAGAGAAAGGGAAATCCCATCAAAACAGGAACATTGAAACAAGGAAGGCACCATTCGGAACAGAAGGGAGGTTGGAGATTATTGGAAAGTCCTAACACACAGACGTTCTCTATGCTGTGATTTGCGCCACAATCTTAGGATTAGGCATGGATGGCACTTAGCTTAGGTGAGATAGGAACATGCCCCTCATAGGTATTCCTTAAAGGTTGATGACATGTCTGTTGCTCTGTATTGGGAGAGGTCTTGTAGACTTAGCTTAGGGAGCGCCAAGGGGTTTTCTGTTTGAGAAGCTATATCCTTGTTTTCTTATTTGTGATATTTGATGTAATAAATCCCAAGGCTTGTGGAAGGAAAAGACATTAATGACAGCTCCAGTAAATGACCTTGAAGAAAATTGACCATAGACCTAAATACAGATGCAGTCTAGAGGCCAAAGAGTTCTTTATACATGTTATTTTTACTTGTGGTTGGTTTAGAGTATTCTGAGACTCAACAACCTAAGTATGAGATTGGTTTTGGAGCAATAAGAAGCAGTCTTGGAGATGTTTATTAAAGGAACTGCACAGTGGGTAGCTCTCTGATCGTCTAGCCATATCTAAGCCAGCAGCATAGCACAGCACACACAACACAGCACGCACAGCACACACAGCACACACAGCACACACAGCACACACAGCACACACAGCACACACAGCACACACAGCACACACAGCACAGCACACACAGCACACACAGCACACACAGCACACACAGCACACACAGCACACACAGCACACACAGCACACACAGCACACACAGCACAGCACACACAGCACACACAGCACACACAGTACACACAGTACACACAGCACACAGCACAGCACACACAGCACAGCACACACAGCAGCACAGCACACACAGCACAGCACACACAGCACACACAGTACACACAGCACACACAGCACACACAGCACACACAGCACACACAGTACACACAGCACACACAGCACAGCACACACAGCACAGTTTTTAAACTATTACCCAAATCAGCAAGACTGAATTCCTGATAGACCATTTTCATGACAGTCATTAATGGGTAAACTTAGCAGGCTTCTATGATTCCTTCTTCAGTCACTCAGAAATTTTAAACAGTGCCTTTATTTTGGTCTTGATAGTCACCCCGAGTCCTCTGAATATTGCCTATTCTTTCATCTACATATGACATAAAAATGATTTTAAAACATTTTTAGTTTTTAGAATTGTTTATTCTATTTTATATGTATGAGTGTTTTGCCTGCATATATGTACATATACCACATGTATACATGGTGCCTTAGAGGCCAGAAGAAGGCATTGAATTCCTAGAACTGGAGTTTTGAACGGTTGTGAACTGCTTCCTGGGTACTGGGAATTAAACCTGGGTCTTCTGCAAGAGCAACAAATGGCCTAATCCACTGAGCACATCTCCAGCCCCTACACAGAAGTTTTATTTTCTTATTAGTGCTTAGAAGCCAAGAAGTGGGAATACTGTTTAATAATGTTAAATTGTTGGAGGTTTTTCCAAGGTTGTTTGGTTAGTTCAATACTTATGACCATTTCTAAAATGGTTTGTTTTTATTTTTTAAAAGAAGTCTCAATGTTACCCAGGATAACTTTGAACTCCAGCTCAAGTGAGCTTCCTTAGCATGGGAGGCCATAGTAATGATCCATACTGCTTTTTAGATCGAGATTTTCAGCATGCTTATATAGAACTGTGTTTAAGAACAGATCCCAGTTTTGTGTTTAGTAACCTCTACATTCACATTGGGTATGTCGGTTGGTACTTTCTATCACATCAGTGCTTCTAGAGAGGGTGAACCAATGTTTTCACACACAAAAATCTAAGCTACAGACATGGTTGGCATGTAGTAAGCACATCTCAGTTCCTACATCTTGCTGCACATCTGCTCAAACACTTGGTTCTTACTGCACGTCTCTGTTGGCAACACTGTACTCTACATCTGTAGAGTAGGCAGAGAGCTGTCAGGCTGTCTGTCCTCCACCAGTGCTCGAGCCTCTAAGTTCCCTTCTCACGTGTGAGAGAAAACTGAGTTTTCTGTTGGTGTCCTAGTTGTTTGTGGAGAATGGCTGAACTGAGGCCAGCAGTAAAGTTTAGCAGCCTGATGACCTGAGTTCCATCCCAGAGCCCAGGTCGACTAAGGAGAGAACCGACTCCTGCCAACCTGCACACATACGTGTACATGCCTGTGTGTACACACAAAAATCTTGAAACTAAATTTAAAAGAAAGACTAGATGAATCTGTGAAACGGAAAGCATTTAAATGTGTTATTGAATATTATAATATGCACTAATTATAGCTGGAAAATTGTACTTTCCAGGGAGGGAGACATTTGTGTCTACATTTGTATTTTGAAAGTGTCACAGGTGAGACAGCCTGGTATTGACACTTACAATGTTGAGATACCCAGATGAGGAGGAGAGGTGCAGCAAGTGTGTGTGGAAGAGTAGCCAGCAATGCGATTGTCTTCGTGTGCACTCCTTGCCATGGTGGCCACCAGGGAATGTAGCAGACAGTGAAAATGCTGACCAGCTTTGCAGTAAGCCCTTGAGCTTTGTCATGCTGTCAGCAAAGAAACTGTCTCTCTGCTTTAAGACTTTGGGACTAGAAGTCATGTTGAAGGAAGACTCCCTGTCCTGGCCTGCCTGATTTCTCCTAAGTGGCCTTTCCAGCCAGGTGCCATTCCTTTTAACTATTGGGAACAAAGAATGCTGGAGAGGTGGCTCCGGAGTTAAGAATACTTGTTGCTCTTGGTTCAGTTCTTAGCAACAATGATAGGCAGTTTACAATGGCGTAGAGGAGTTTCAGGGAATTAACACTCTGGCCGACTTGGGTATCTGCACGGAATGTGGCACATGTATTCAAGGTGTGCCCTTGCCCCCAAGAAGCCTTAAAACAGGACAAAATGAAAAAGCTGTGGTGAAACTCAGTTGATTAGAGGCTAGCTCTAAAAAGATGTTTATAGAGCTCCAGGGGAGTAGCTGGCCCTTGTCCTCACGGTGAGCAGGCGGTAGCTGTCCCTTGTCCTCACGGTGAGCAGGCGGTAGCTGTCCCTTGTCCTCACAGTGAGCCAGGCCGTAGCTGGCCCTGGTCCTCACCGTGAGCAGGCCGTTTGCTGTTACTCTCTTGAACCCTCTACTGGCCTGTGCTCTGCTGTGACCTGAGGTGAGGATCAGGCTATAGACCCACAAGAGGAAAGTACGGGCAATACCTTTGAAGAACAATGGTTATATGTATGTATGTAGCATGAACCTTGTATGATGTAGTACTTCTAGGATGCGGAAATTAGATATGATAATGTAGGTTCAGACATACAATATTTCAGAGCCGAGGATGATTATTTATTAAATCATCTTAGTTACCATTACCTTTACAATAGAAATATACTTGTAGCTTTCTGAACATCAGATATTGTTTGCATTTGTTACACTTAATCTTCCTATTTTTCTTGTGAGGGAGTTAAAAAGTATTATCTGTCTATCCTCCCTGCCTCCCACTTGAAGAGATGATACCATTTAAACTACTTACTAACCCTTCCTGGGAGGCTATAAGACAGTATGTTCTCCAGAGATTCTGAAGTAGTATCTCTCAGGTGGGCTGGCTGGGTAACTGCATAGAAACATAGCTCTCTCCCAAAGGATGTAATGGATACTTTATTCTAGAGCCAAATTTGAGTTACCATGACTCCTGGAACAAAGATCCACGTTACCCCTAAATACCGTGTTCCAATGTGGTAGATAGTCTTATGAAATTCTTACAGTGATGGAGCAAAGACAGTTATAAACAAAACTTTGTTATGAAGTCCATTGTTTCTGTGTGTGTGTGATTTAAATAACTAGACAACAGTATTTCAGAAATGAATTAGCTGAGTGAAATTGTATCTCAGAAGTACCCAGAAGGCTAGGCAGGGTAAATGGTAAAAAACTGTATGTGTCGCTTTTAGGATTCCAGTCAGTAAGTACCATGGTTTCTGCTGAAGAGACTACAAGATCCTGTTGACTCAATCCTCCCTTGGGGAAGTAAGATCACAGGTCTTCTCTCCTCAGTAAAGTGATTCTCTAAAATCGTCTGGAATAATTTTTTTAGAGAACTAAGCCTGTGGAAAGATTCCTAAGACCAATTTTGAGAGGGTAGGTCAGAACCGAAGCTCTGGGTTTCTCTGATGCTCTGTTGCCTGCCAGCTCGCTCCTCTTGGTCTGGGACTTCTGAGCCTCACTGAACTTGGTTGTGAGACAGGTGCAAAGTTTACTGTATAGAGTATTCATTTTGTCACCCCTAGAAGAACAATCTTCAGTCTCTTTGCCTTAGTCCTTTAATGCACAAAATAACCTATATGAAGCTAAACTGTGTTTAATATTCAACTTCTTATTGAAACAGTTTTTCTATGCTATTTATTATTTCAAATTTCAGTTTTGTTGGCTTAGGTAGGTGTGTGTGTGTGTGTGTTGTGTGTTTGTTTGCGTGGTGTGTGTTTGTGTGTGTTTAGGTCAGAGGGCAGCTTGTAGGAATCAATTATCCTTATGGGCCCAGAGATCAGATTGAGGCTGTCAGGCAGCAGGTACATTCACTAAATAGATGAGTCATTTTCTTCTCCCACCGTAACATTTTCTTGTTAATTAAAAACATTCTGGGCTATGTAGCAGAAGACCAGGGGTGTTTTCTTCTCTTTTGAAGGTGTAGCTTCTGTGGGCAACCTTTTTATGTTTTTATTTTTAGAAGCTTTCAGAGGATCCCGGGCTGATGAGTCAGAGCCAGACATGCTTTGTAGGAGATGAGACAGTGGAGAGTGCCTAGTTGGAGTGGACAAAGGACCAAGGTGTGAACTAAGGAGGAGGTTCCTCCTCCTGGGAGCGGATGACTGTGCCTTATATTTCAGAACTCTCAAATTAGAAGTTTCACCATGGAGTATACTAGCGCTGCCCACCCATTGGGGGAATGTGTGAGGGCTGAGATGAAGGTTCATGAGCATTGGTAGAGCTGACCCTGTCCCAAGGGCTGAGCTTTCTTGCAGCCTATGCCGAGAATGGTTTTGAGCTTGGGTTATGTGTGGGAGAATATTTCTTAGACAGTACCTGGCTCAGACCCATTCTCTCAAGGATGACTTTTTTAGGTTGGCCCATTTCCAGAATCTCCCTTCTCTTCCTGTTCAAGTCCATCTGTCTTCCTGTCTGTGTGCTGCCTACCATCACCCAGTGTGTTGTAGGAGTGACAGAGGTACAGACTTATTCCAGGGGATCTACCAGTATAAGAAGTCCAGCTAGCCTCCCTGGGATCCTAGAGCTGCATATGTTTTCCAACAAGTCTCTCTTCTTGCTCTTCATCTTGTAATGCATATTGGGACACAGTTGAGGGGGTTCCCACAGAACAAGGCCAAGGCTGGGTAGGGGATGGCTTTTCTACCCTTGAAAGAACTTTGGTTGTTTTGATTTTACCAGTGAAATATTTTTAAAGTATTGGTGATAAGTATAAATGTTTTCTGGGAATGCTTCAAGGATCTGTAGCTATTTTTAAAAAAAGTTTATTGTCTAAACTGTATTAGGGCTTATGTGACTGCACGTTTATTCTCTTTTAGTGATATCTTCCTGTTTCCTAGTATAATGTGTCTTGGGAAAATTTTAGAAATCTTTTTTAACTATGGTAGAATACTTTTATGGAGATATTTAGAGTCAGACTGATAAAATTACTAGGGTAATAATAAATGGGATTCCTGACAACTTGAGTTTAGTCTTAGGAGCTAGAAGGGAAAGAACGAACTCCTAAAGATGGTAAATTTTTGACCTCCACATATGCAGTGTGACTTGAGTGGGTGTGTGCTCTTGCACACACACATTCACACATACACCAAGAATAATATTTCAAGTAGAACATATGATGAACAATTAACAGAAACATTTCTGACTTGTGTATCTCCTCAGTAGCATTTCATACTGTTTATGATACCCACCTTAATACAACACTAGGTAAGTCTCTATGTTAGAATGCCCAGTATCTCTCTCAGGGATTGCAGCTTTATTTGTAGGAGATGGGAGATTACAACAGATGTTTCAGAGAAAGAAATTTAAGTGCTTGAAGCATAATAGCCTGTTTTGTGAAGAATGTTCCTGGTGTGTTTTCCAGTAGGTAGTTGGAGCTCACACTAGTGCAAGGCCCCTCTCCAGGCCAGATTGCCTGCATGCAGGGTAGAGTGCAGCACCTTCCCAGGGTGCTTGTGCTCCTTCTAGCCCTTACAAAGCCCTGTTGGCTTTAACTCTTTCCTAGTGCTGCTCCTGACCTTGTGATGCTTAAGTGTTTGTCCCAGAGCTGCCACAGCAGATGGGGGAGCGCTGTCCTCGCCACTCCATTCGCTGTTAAAGAGGGAGAGGAACTTTAATTTCTGCCCATCGCAGAAGCTCAGGTTTTCTGTGTCTGTATCAAAGTGCAAATTAAAACAGTTCATGTTGTGTCTCCTTTTATCCTTCTTATTAAAACATCTCCATGGTATCTTGTTTGTTTTGTACTCTTCTGTGGCTTCATTGTAAGGTCCTTATTATGCTTCCTTTGTAATTGAATTTTGGAGAGACACTGAGTTTTTCTAGTTCCTCCTCATTAGTCTTGAAATGAGGTGACTGTAGCTGTCCGGTCACTTGTGGTATCTCTCTAGTTCTAAGCTCTGCTTACTGTACAGGCTAATATTAAAAGAATCCATCCTCTGCTCTACTCTGACGAGAGAATTAGAATAACAAGGACAACTCTACCCCCCTCTTAACAGCTAGTGGTTCTCCACCTCTCTGGCCACTTGAGAGGCTTTGAAGCTCAAGTGATGTTCAGGTCTTACCCTAGGTTAGCGGTTCCAACCTTCCCAAAGCTGTGGATCTTTGATACAGTTCCTCTTATTATGGTAACCCTCAGCCATAAAATTATTTTGTTGCTACTTCATAACTGTAAGTTTGCTACTTTCAGAATTACAATGTAATATCTGATATGTGAGCCAGCACCTGAGAACTGCTGCCCCAGAGACGTTATGTAGTGAGGACCCAGGTTTAAGTCTGTGGAGGCATTCCATGGCAGTTGTCAGTCACACAGTATCCTCGGGGGTGCTCTTGTCTTCTCACTTACGTTGTGCTGCTTGCTTCAGGGTTGATGCTAACTAGGGCTCTACTCAGCGCTTGGGAAGAGTGTGGTCTGGTAGGGACGGACGGTGTCGGCCCTTCTTCCCCCCTAGCCAGCATGCCTGTCATTGCCCCTGCCTGCCCTTACGTACTTGTGCAGTTCCTATAGTAGCTTCCTCTTTCCTAGCTATTTCATTCCTTTAAACTACTGTTTTTGTTTGTTTGTTTTGTTTTGTTTTTGAAGACATAACAAACATACTTGTGTCACCAAAAAAACTAGTATTTCTTAGGCATTGTGAACTGTATCACTAATTTATAATTTTAAGAGGAGTGGAGCAATTTGTTATACTTGAGTAATAGTGATGTACTCACATATTTTAAAAAGTAATAGACTTTTTTTTTAAAACAAGAATCTTCAGTTTTTTTGTTTTTTAATAACAGCAAAAGTTTGTTGACATTGTTATTTCCAGTGAACTGAAGGCTTTTTCTGATTTTTTTGTTTTGTTTTGTTTTGTTTTTGAGATGTGGTCTGAGTAGTTCAGGGTTGCCTGTGAGTTATGGGTGTGTGCCAGCATTCCTGGCTCAAACCTAAAACTTATACAACTAAACTTTGGCCTTGTTAATTTTGTTTTGACAGAGTCTCATGTGATGGGACCAGCTTTGAACTCCTGATCCTCCTGATCCTATCTCCCAAATGCTGAGAGAAGTAATTAATAATAAACTTGACTCACAGTAGACCACTTTTTAATTTAGAAACTGTGCTGTAGTTGAATTTGAACAGGCGAATTTTGAAATCTTTTGTAACCTTGCTGTATTTCTACATGGTGGTTTATTTTTATGTTTAATGGAAGGCATAGTTGCATCATGCACCATGAGACTAACTCAGCTGAAGGTTGTAGTAACTGGGTATGGATATGTGGTCTTGAAAATTGCCCAGTTTTGGGAAATATAAGGTCATAATGTACAACCCTTAGGCTCCAAGTTCCCCAAGTAACTTGAGTAACAATGGAAGCGAAAGCAAGGACAGGTGCTCACTGAGGCTTCTGACTGCAGCTGAGCCCAGGCTGCTTCTCTACGATCTTCCTGCAGGGGGAGCTACCACACATCATATGCTTGGTGTCTGGTAAGCACTGTTGTGTGTTATGGGGTGCATTTCAGCTCTCGTGAGTGTGCACCCGTGTATGTGCATGTGTGTGTATGACTGACCGTCAGCTCGGCATAGTGTACATTGTTTCAAAGACTTTCTTCTACACTGGAGGGTTGTTAGACATGCAAGGAAAGTAATTGATAATTTTTTTTTAAATCAACAAATGAGGAAGGATCAGTTGGAACTGATTTACATATATAACTCCCTTAAAGATGGCCCCATTTGAAACAACACCCTTCACAATAGTCACAAATAATATAAAATACCTTGGTGTGACTCTAACTAAGCAAGGGAAAGATCTGTATGACAAGAACTTCAAGTCTCTGAAGAAAGAAATCGAAGATCTCAGAAGATGGAAAGATCTCCCATGCTCATGTATTGGCAGGATTAATATAGTAAAAATGGCCATCTTACCAAAAGCAATCTATAGATTCAATGCAATCCCCATCAATATTCCAACTCAAGTCTTCACAGAGTTAGAAAGAGCAATTTGCAGATTCATCTGGAGTAATAAAAATCCTAGGATATAGAAAACTGTTCTTAACAGTAAAAGAACTTCCGGTGGAATCACTAACCCTGACCTCAAGCTGTACTACAGAGTAATCGTGATTAAAAACTGCATGGTATTGGTATAGTGACAGGCAGGTAGATCAATGGAATAGAATTGAAGACCCAGAAATGAATCCACACCTATGGTCACTTGATCTTTGACAAAGGAGCTAAAACCATCCAGTGGAAAAAAGACAGCATTTTCAACAAATAGTGCTGGTTCAACTGGTGATTAGCATGTAGAAGAATGCAAATCGATCCATTCTTATCTCCTTGTACAAAGCTCAAGTCCAAGTGGATCAAGGACATCCATATAAAACCAGATACACCAAAGCTAATAGAAGAGAAAGTGGGGAAGAGCCTCGAGCACATGGACACAAGGGAAAAGTTCTTGACTGGAACACCAATGCAAGAATCAACAAATGGGACCTCATAAAATTGCAAAGCTTCTGTAAGGCAAAGGACACTGTCAATAGGACAAAACAGCAATCAACAGATTGGGAAAAGATCTTTACCAACCCTTCATCCAATAGAGGGCTAATATCCAATATATACGAAGAACTCAAAAAGTTAGACCCCAGAGAACCAGATAACCCTATTAAAAAAATGGAATACAGAGCTGAACAGAGAATTCTCAACTGAAGAATACCTAATGGCTGAGGAGCACCTAAAGAAATGTTCAACATCCTTAATCATCAGGGAAATGCAAATGAAAACAACACTGACTTTCCACCTTACACCAGTCAGAATGGCTAACATCAAAAACTCAGGTGACAGTAGATGCTGGCAAGGATGTGGAGAAAGAGGAACACTCCTCCATTGTTGGTAGGATTGCAAGCTGGTACAACCTCCCTGGGAATTAGTTTGGCTATTCCTCAGAAAACTGGACATAGTTCTACCTGAGGACCCAGCTATACCACTCCTGGACATATACCCAGAAGATGCTCTAACATGCAATAAGGACACATGCTCCACTATGTTCATAGCAGCCTTATTTATAATAGCCAGAAACTGGAAACAACTCAGATGTCCAAGAGAGTAATGGAAACAGAAAATGTGGTACATTTTCACAATGGAGTACTACTCAGCTATTAAAAACAATGACTTTATGAAATTCCATTTGGAATGGATACAGAAAATGTTATACATTTATACAATGGAGTACTACTCAGCTATTAAAAACAATGACTTCATGAAATTCTTAGGCAAATGGATAGAACTTGAAAATATCATCCCATGTGAGGTAACCCAGTCACAAAAGAACACACATGGTATGCACTCACTAATAACTGGATATTAGCCCCCAAACTCCAAATACCCAAGATAAAATTCACAGACCACAGGAAGCTCAAGAAGAAGGAAGACCAAAGGATACTTCTGTCCTTTTGAGAAGGGGGATCAAAATAAAATACCCATGGAAGGAGCAGAGACAAAAGTCTGGAGCAGAGACTGAAGGAAAGGTCATCCAGAGACTGCCCCACCCAGGAATGCATCCCATATACAGTCTTCAAACCCAGACACTATTGTGGATGCCAACAAGTGCTTGCTGACAGAAGCCTGATATAGCTGTCTCCTGAGAGGCTTTACCAGAGCCTGAGAAATACAGAGGTGAATGCTCTCAGGCAGCCATTGGACTGAGCACAGGATCCCTAGTGGAAGAACTAGAGAAAGGACCCAAGGAGCTGAAGGGTTTGCAGCCCCATAGGAGGAATAACAGTATGAGCTAACCAGTAACCCCAGAGCTCCCAGGGACTAAACCACCAACCAAAGAATACACATGGAGGGACCCATGGCTCCAGCTGCATATGTATAGCAGAGGATGGCCTAGTCGGTCATCAGTGGGAGGAAAGGCCCTTGGTCCTGTGAAGGCTCTATGCCCCAGTGTAGGGGAATGCCAGGGCCATGAAGCAGGAGTGGGTGGGTTGGTGAGAAGGTGGAAGGGGGAAGAGATAGAGGGGTTTTTGGAGGGGAAACCAGGGAATGGGATAAAATTTGAAATGTAAATAAAGTATCTTTAAAAAAAAAAAAAAGGTCTGGGAGCCACCACTGCTAAGGGCTAAGAGCAGCTGAAAATAAGGGACTCGGACCCTGCCGAGGCCAGCTCAGACTGTCATATATATGCACAGCTTCATTTGAACAGTGGGCTTGTGTTATTCAAGGTTGAGAACAGAAGCCAGGTTAGATAGATAGATAGATAGATAGATAGATAGATAGATAGATAGATAGATAGATAGATAGATAGATAGATCCATGTATATATGGATTTAAGGCTTGGTTTATGCTATTAGAGGTTGGTTTGGCTAAAATCTGTCTGCATGCTGAAGAATAGGAGGAGATGGGGAGGAGGAACTACACAATCCAACAGCTGGATCAGTAACAATGTAGCTCCGGTCTGAGGCATAAGACCTTCCCTGTAGTGGAGAAATCCCATGTTGAAAACGTATTAAAGTCTTGCGAGGCTGCCTTGCTACTGGGGTGCCTGGAGTACCTCCAAATGGTGAGCTCTGAGGAGGTATAAAATGATGTTCGTGATGGGGGTTCTCAGCCCGTGTTTTCCTGGAGTGGGAAACAGCAGTCTGGTACCATTTCTATGTTTCCCAGTCTCCTGTGGTGGTTTTCTTTTTTAAAGGCCCCATTTGGAATTGTTCCATTTATCATCTTGGAAATCATTTACTTGGGCACTTGGAATTCTGTGACGTTTTCCCCCAGGAATTCATTTAATAAAATCTTTACCTTTTTATTTATGAAGCTGGGGTGAACTGCAGCTGTGCATGCTCCATTCATCTTAATGAACACAATTAGCTCTGGTAAGATTTTAATTTTTCCTCAGGTCTAAATGTGAGTTCCAGAATTTCCACACAGGATGGAAAAAGTACCACAATGCACTTTGTTGCACAGGCCACTGGACTCAGGCCTGTAGACTAGATGTTGTTGTGTTTACACTTCTCCTGGTGCAGGAGCCACATTTTCCAATCAGTGAGCCAAATGAATTTGTTAGAAACCAGTCAAAATAATTTTGTTATTTTGCACATATTTTTTCGTAAATAGAAAGCCTAACGTTTACATTAAAAGAGCCTGGTTATGTGTTAGCGGCATTACTTGCTTAGTCCCCATGTCTGTGCCAAAGGCCTTTTCTAAGATTACTGCATTGTTCACTTTAGCTGATAATAGCTTAAAAAAACAGAACTATTTTGTTTGGAGACTGAATGAACTTTAACAGTCTATAAAGTTAGCTTTGTAATTCATGAGGTGTACTTTAGTTTTCTGTTTGTGGAATATCAGTCTGTCCCTGCCACCTTCTGGAAGTGGATTGAAAAGGCTCTCGTCATGAGAATAGCAGCCAGCCACTACTTCTTCAGTTCTTGTGTTTGGTCTGTGCCTAGATCCCACACTGGTACTGTTACAACAGTGAATCCAAAGGATTACTACATATCTTCAGGCGCTATTCTTAGTTATAGAGGGATAGCAAGGGGAGCAAACAGGCCTTGATGTTCAGAAAAGGCTGGGGAGGCATGTTAAACAGCTATGGGAAGAGAGGTATGCTGAGGGAGCGCCCTCCCTGTGGATGGTCCAGGGACAGTCCAAAGTGGGTTGAACCTGGAGGAAGGAATGAGGCTAGGTTTGAGGGAAGAACCTCTCGGCAAGTGCATTTCCAGTCCTGGGAAGTCTCTGGGATTGAGCTGAATTGGGGAGGTCATCCATGACCTTCCTCGGATGCTGGCTGGGACTGCATTAGCCTCTCAGGAATATAGGCATGCAGTGTTTGTTTGTGACACAGCCGTGCTGGACAGTCTCACTGGTGGGATACTGAAGACTTGTATAAATGAGTATTTTGAACATGCAGAGCTTGGTATTGGAAATCCTAAATTGAATTTGGGAACACTGAAACTATTCTCCTTTTTCTTAGCCTCAGTAACTTGCGATTGGTGGTTGGATATCCAGTTGCACATCCTAACATCAATGCACTGCCAATGGTAAGGTGCCTCTCCTTTTTCTCCTGTTCCATGCTATGTTAGTGCTTTATAGATGTACTCATTCTTGTTTTTAGAGACTTTTAAGAATTAAAAATTTCTCAAAAATTTTAGAAAGCTCAAAAGTTCAGAATATTTCGCAAAAGAACCCCTATTTTAAAGATTCTAATTTTCCTGTAATTTTTATGGTTACCTACTTTTTATTGTTGTACTAAGTCAACATGACTAAGGCAATTTATAGAAGAAAGCATTTAATGGGGGCTTATGGTTTCACAGAGTTGGAGTCAGTGACTACCAAGGCAGGGAGCATGGTAGTAGTCTCAGTGCTTGAGCAGTGGCTGAGCTCACATGCTGAGACAACAGCCATGTGGCATGGGAATTAGAGGGCTTTTGAAACCTCCAGTCCACTCCCAGCCACACCTTCTTCCTAGTTTCAGCACCTAGGACCCAAACATTTGAATACAGGGGACTGTGGGGCCATTCTCACTCAGACCACCAACCACATCAAGACAAAAAATGTGATGTAAATATGATCTTTTGTGAAATGAGCTACACTTTGTGAGTAGAATTAATTGTTCTTGTTAAAAATTTGATATTGATAGTAATGATTCTTTTATTTTTGTTCATCATTTTAGTGGGTTTTAGGGCACTGCTTATCCTGATGTTACTAGTTAATATGCAGCTAAATGGATAATATTGTACATTTTTATTTGTTAACTTTAGGGGAAAGATACGTTTACCTCTTTAGGAAGGTTTAGAAGTCTTTGCTTTTGAATTGTAAATCTCAGCTGTTATGTAACAATGTCCACCTTTCCTGTTTGGTGACTTGTGCTAACTCAGTAATAGAGTTCCTAAGACTTATTCCTGCTATAGATTAAGTGATCTTACAAACTAAAATTTAGAGTGATTTTATTCTACTTTAATATTGTGTGTTTGCTTCCTCTCTTGGATTTTTTTTTTTCAATTAAAATTTTATTTGATAGCCGGGCGGTGGTGGCACACACCTTTAATCCCAGCACTTAGGAGGCAGAGGCAGGCAGATTTCTTAGTTTGAGGCCAGCCTGGTCTACAGAGTGAGTTCCAGGACAGCCAGGGCTACATAGAGAAACCCTGTCTTGAAAAACCAAAAATAAATAAATAAATAAATAAAAATTTATTTGACAGTTTGTGTGTATAATGCATTTTAACATGATTCATTTTCCTTCCTTAACCCCCCCACCCCCGCCCCTTACCTCCCTCTGGAATGACCCTTCTTTGTAACATGTGCTTATCCACCCACAATCCCTCTCTTTGTTCTTTCTTTTTTTGAGATTGGGTCTTCCTGTTAGCTCAGGTTGACATAGAATCCAGAGAGCTCTCCCTGCCTCTCCGTCCTCTGCTGTGACTGAAGGGGTGTGTGCAGCACTGCCGTAGCCATAGGCTGAGTCGGGGTTGTTTTGGTGAGTGGGTGTGTGCAGCACTGCGGTAGCCATAGGCTGAGTCGGGGTTGTTTTGGTGAGTGGGTGTGTGCAGCACTGCCGTAGCCATAGGCTGAGTCGGGGTTGTTTTGGTGAGTGGGTGTGGGGTTATTTGCTGGAGCAGAGGCAGCTTTCCAGCGGCTAGACTTGTGCAGAGCAAGGCCATCCCACCCCCGCTGCTATTACCACACACTGGCCTTCTGAACCGAATTCTCCTATTTGGCTGTTGTGTGTTTGGGGATCCGTAGGTACTAGAGTGAACGGCAGGTCCTCATACCCACATTGCTAACTGCTGAGATTCTACTGCCTTCAGGCCATCTGCAGAGACCTGCGAGCGCACTGCTGGGAAGACTGTGCTAAGCTTGCTTGTGCAGTCCTGGACACGAAGCTTACTTCTCTAGGAGCCACTTTCCCTGCCCGTTTGGCACAGAGCTATCAGGGTACATGGATGCCAGGCAGTTTTTTTTCTAGTGTAAGGAAGAGACTATTTCCCGTTTTCCTCTGAAATTATCATGTGCGGGTGCCTGGTGAGAGGCCTGGGCCTAGTGAGCACCGTTGATGTAACACTGGGCACTGGCGACCCCTCTGCCACCTTCCCTGGACCGTACAATGAATTTCCATTGCCTTACCTCTTAAAATGCACTTCATGTGACCAGAACTGACAGTTTTCCTGTGCAGCTTATTTTATATTTTTCTCTGGAATTATCATGTTAGCTGGACTCATTGGTTAACAGGTTATGTGATGATTTTTACTCTTTTTTTTTTTTAAACATGTATTAGAGAGAAAAGTTATAGCTTTCTCCCACCCATGACCCCTGTTATGGATATTCTTTCTGACAAATTATACCCTGCTGTCTGATTATTGTGGTCATTAACACACCAGTTTTATTCCTAAATATTTCAGTATTAGAAGTTGCATACTCATATATAATTACAGTATCACTCTTCTGCCTTAGACTGACATTAGCTTTTTCATGTGGGACGGGATGGGAGTCCATGTTACATTCATATTTGAAACCACAGAGCAGATGCTGCCCTCAGCAGTGTCAGTGCAGCAGTGGTGAGTGGTCAGAAGTGCGTCCACACCTGCACCTCCGTCATTTCCTTTTCTCTGGCTATGAATAAGTTAGGGCTCTTCTAGAAGCAACGTTCTAACATAACAATACTTGTCTCTTCTGATTGTCCTCTTTTAGTTTCTACAAATGGTGTCTAGAAGTCCATCCATGTTGAAGCCAATAGCACAATTTCCTCTCTCTCCCTTCTTTAGCCTGGCTGGCCTGGTGCCTGATCTGCAGACCAGGCTGGCCTGGAACTCCCCACGATCCACCTGTCTGTCTCCTCTCAGTGCACCGTCATGCCTGTGCTGTCTCCTGCCTTGTTTTCAGAGGCAGAGGAACACACCATTTTATGCATATTCTTTCTTTGATTAGTGTTTTGCTTTGTGGGCAGTTGGATTGCTTCTGTTTTGGTTTATCCATGGGAGAGTTATCGGAGATCTTGATTTCAGATTTTAAGAAGTTCTTTTTGGATTTCTGAGCAGGCTTTTTTGCAGCTGCAGGTGTTGTTTTTTTAGCGTTTTTTGAGAATTTCAGTACTGTGGTCCAGATGTTGGTTATCTCATAGGTGGGAGATGTTGACAGTTTTTAATAGCCATTTAAGTTTCTTGAATTTCTTACGTGTTTTATAGACTGGCGACAAGATGCCTAGTTGCTGTGCACAGCAACTTCATTATCCCTGTCTGTCTCTCTGTGAATTTTCCCCCACTCTCTTTTGTTAATTGTATCTTTAGGGAAATGCTCATCTTTTCCTTGTATTTTCTGCAAATCTACAACTAGGTCCAAGGGTTTGGTCTAATTTTGGTCTCCTTCCTCATCTTGTGGAAGCCTAGGAAGTCTTTACCAGCACTTTACTATGCATTCTGGAAGAGGATGCTCATTGCTAATCATCGTCGAGATGCCAAATTCATTATTCCATGAGTGTGCACAAACGTTAATGCTTCTCCGAAGAAAACGGCTTCTGCCCTGGCTTATATAGGAGAGGCATGCATCCCTCCCACCCCCCTTCTTACTGGCTTTTAACTGCTCACTTGTTTCCCAGGGTCCTAGAAGGTAGGGTTTGTTTACATGTTACTGTATGCTTGGGGATTTGAACATTTGGCATATTTATTGCTTTGTGGTTTTATTATTACTGATGTCAGTTCAATCAGATTTTTATGGTTAAAGGAACCTTTTCAAGTTGACTTTGCAGTCTTTGAAATGATAGTAGTAGACATTGAAATGCTATCTTATAACAAGGCAGTTTTAACGTCCCATCATCTTTTTGCATGTCTCTGGTCTCCACAGCAGTCCTGTTTGCTTTCAGTTCAAAGCAGAAGTGAGGCCACAGAATTGGGTTCAGGAAGTGGGTTGAGTATGGGGAAGCAATATATGTATGTGATAAGGTGTTTCTGATACAAATTTAGCATTTTACTTTTAAAATATAACTCCTTTGCCAGTATTTTCATGATGAAAAAAAAAACTTAGTGAGGTTTACATAAATTTGATTATTTTGTATGCTTATGCATGTAGTATACACTATAAGTTAGGAAATATTTAAAGATAAACAAGACTATAAAGGAAAAAACTCACCAATATGTTAAATATTATTAATTATATTAATTATAGCTAATGTTGACTATAGTAATTGCTATATTGCTTACATATTAATAATATAATATGTAATTATTGTTAACAATCATGTTAATTTTATATATTTAATAGTGAATAATAAAATAATAAAATGATATAATTAAATATATTAAATATAGAATTTGGTTCTCTGAGACAAAATCTCTGTATGTCTGTATATATATATATATATATATATATATGTAAGTATGTACTTATGTGTGTATGTGTATAGCACAGGGTGGCCTTCAGTTCAGTTTTCCTTTCTCAGCCTTCTAAGTGCTGAGGTTACAGTGAACCACCTGCCCGTCCAGAGCACAGCTCAGGATCCAGGATCCCAGAAGCCAGTGCTGCTCTCTGATCTGGACAGGGATGAGTCCAGGATCGCAGGAGCCAGTGCTCCTCTCTGATCTGAACAGGGATGAGTCCAGGATCGCAGGAGCCAGTGCTCCTCTCTGATCTGGACAGGGATGAGTCCAGGAATAGCAGGAGCCAGTGCTACTCTCTGATCTGGACAGGGATGAGTCCAGGATCGCAGGAGCCAGTGCTCCTCTCTGATCCCAGGAGCCAGTGCTCCTCTCTGATCTGGACAGGGATGACTGCTGTGTTTATTCCCCCCTCCCACCTCCACTGGTTTACACATAAGTTGAGTGTTATGTTTTGAAATTGTTGTTTGTGTGTATGAGTGTGTGGGGTCTCACTCTGGCTCAAGTTGGCCTTGATCTCACTGTGCCATTAACCTGACCTGACACATTTGCTTCCTGGGCTTCTGAGTGCCCGGATGACAGACTTGAGGTCCACATTTCCTTAAGGTATTTAGGTAATCCTTGTGTGAGCACCATACCCTTTCTAAGTATTTGGTTGGCTGCATTTGCTTTATGCCTAGTAGTTGGTTAATTTTTTGATTTGATACCATTTCCTGGTGTGGTATAGTCTTGCTTTTTCTCTGTAAATGCTTAAAAAAAAGAAAACACAAACTCCAGTTTGTTTAGCTTTAAAAATGTAGCTATAAGGGCTGAAGAAGTAATAGTCTCACACTGTCTTGTGGCCTCCTTGGATACCAGGCATACATGTGGTACACAGAACGTCGTACATGCTGGCAGATTACCCATTAGACAAAAATAAATAAACTTTGTTTGCATGTGTGTTTGTGTATAAAATGGGCATTTTAGAGTGCACTTTGTAGTCAGCTGAGGTTGTTTACCGTGGTTCTAGTTGACATCTCTGCTGTTCCAAGAGTAATTCTTGCTTCACAGATAAGTTTGTGAACCTGTTCCATCAGTCTTTTTAGCCCAATTTTTTTGTCGTTCTGATTCTACAGTCAGTCCACAACTATGTAAAATCTAACTTTATTTAACAAGACTTCTTCTGAGCTTAATTAATAGGCTCTGTTAGGTCTATTAATTAGTTTCTGTAGAATTGAATGCTTAATCATAACTGTTTGTTTTCAAGTACATCCAAATGTCCTGGGGGGAGGGGGGAGGTATAGAAAGGGAAGGAAAGGCTGCAAATAGTGGCTACCTTTTAAAGAGTAATTTGGGGGTTTTGTGGGCGCCTATCACCCCATTCTTTATTGATGGGTGGACAAGCTCTGAGAAGGGCAGGTTAGTTCTGCTCAGCGTTTCCTAAATGACCTGTGGCAGGGACACAGCCCAGCCCCCCCCCCTCCCTTGTGCACACCATTGCTTTGAATGGAATTGTCCAGATACTAAGTAACGTTGGATGGTGTGTCCAGGTACTGCACACCAGGAGTTGACCATCCTAAAAGAGCAACCTAGGCAAGACTTCCAGGAGTTTATGTTTGTGTGTGTCTCTGTTTCTTTCTCTACCTTAGTTCTCTAGGAAGAACTCAAAGCACCATGATGAGTAAGATTTGAGAGAATAGGGTCACTTGTCTCAGTTCAGATTTTAGAGAGAACAGTTTTTCTTCCATTTAATGTAATGCTGGCCACAGGTTTGTTGTATACAACCGTTGTTAGGCTGAGATATGCTCCTTCTAATTCTTGGCTTTTTTTTTTTTAAATGAAAGGCTTTTGACCTTAATTCTCTTTATGCACTGTGTTGCACTTAAGAGTTTTGTGTATTTTGAACCAACCTGTACAAAATCAACTTTGGTGTGTGGTCTTTGGTGTGTGATTTTTGAATTTGATTTGTAAGAATTTGTGAGAGTTTTTACATATATGTCCATTTGGAACTTATCTGTGGCTCACTCTGTAGTTACTCAGTTTGGGTATCAGTGTCATGCTATCATAGTAGAATGAGTTGGAGGAGCCTACATGGTAGGAAGGGAGAATTCTGACAAGTGTCTGTCCTGGACTTCAGTGTGAGCTATGACAATCCCTTCTCTCCTGGAGAGGAGAGATGTACCAATGTGACAAGTTTGCTAGAATTTGCCTGTGCATCCATCTGAACGTGACTTTTCTTTGTTGAGAAGCTTTCAAATGACTGACTAGCACTGATACAAGTTGCTTATATCATTTTAATTCTGGTAGGTACTCCATGGGTTAGAAACTTACCCATTTCATGTAGAGTTTTTAGAGTGTAAATGTTTACAGAATTCCTAAATGATTGGCTTATTAAAGTGAAAGCTGTAGTAACCCTACCCCCACCCTTTACCACTAAATATGTTTGTTTTTTCTTGTGGCCAGTTTGTTATTTTTTGTGGGGTTTTCCCCCTCTCAAAGAACTAGTGCAGTTTGACTGATTGGATATATGGTTGTTTTTAGCCTCACTTTCACAGATTTTTTGCTTTGATCTTTTAACACCATCTACTATCTGCTGTTTTGTTTTTGTCTTTGTTTTGGATTACTCTTACTCTTGTTTTCCAGGACATTGGAGTGTGTTGTTAGCTGTAAACTTTCCTCCTTAGAGCTGCCTTAGCTGTCCCACATGACCTCGCTTTCATATCCAATTTCTAGGAGCTCTTTTCTTTGCTGAGGGTCTCAGTGGTCATCTCAGGGCGTGTTGTTCTGTCTTCATGTATTCCTGTAGTTTCTTTAGTTTTCTAGTAACTAGTTTCTAATTTTATTGCATGTTGATTTGATGGATAAGAGCAGTTATTTTGATTCTTTTGCTTTTGGTAATACTTGGTTTGTGGGTTGGAATGTGGTCTATGTTACGTTTCCCTTGGCTGTTGAGAAAGGTTTTTTTTTTGTTTGTTTGTTTCTGTTGGATTCACTCTGCTGTAGGTAGTGGTTGCACACACTCTATGATATAGTTTAGCTTCTGGTTTTCTGCTGGTTTTCAGTCTGGATGAAATCCCCTATTCCTCTTACATCAGGACCTATCTTACCTTTTCTGTTCTCTGGTGTTTGTATGAGATCGGAGCCTTATCGTTTGGTAGATTTGTATTTATAGTTGATATATCTTGATAAATTATTCCCTTTACTAAACGCGTGACCTTTCTTATTTCAGACTAGAGTTGTCAGCTGTGCCACCCACCTCTTTTCAGTTCTTGTTCTCTTGTTAGATTGTTTTCCATCCTTTGGCTGTCAGTCTGTGAGTGTCTTTAGCCATAGGCATGCTCCTTGGAGAAAAGGTTGATTCTAGTTTAGTCAATCAGTCTGTCTCATTTTGGCTCACATTTCATCTGAGACTGGCCTTGAATTCTTGCCTCTGGTCCCAAATGCTAGTAAGCCACTACATCCTGGTGTCTAAAAAGGAATATTTGGGCTTTGTTGTTGTTGTTGTTGTTGTTGTTGTTGTTGTTGTTTGAGACAAGGATCTTACTACTGAGTCATTCTAGCCAGCCTAGAATTGTTATGTAGAGCACTCTGGCCTCAAACTTGTGGAGGTGCGTCTGCCTCTCCTTCCCAAGTGCAGGGATTAAAGTGCTGCCCCAGCACACCCGGCCTGTTTCTGCTAGTGCACCTGTGTTAAAGCAATAAGTAGAATGGTCATTAAGTATTTGAAAAATATTTGAAAAATATTGCTTCTAGCCACATACTGGGATGGACATTTCATTCAAAAATAGAATTCTTTTTTATCTGATTCATATCATGTGACGGTGTATGTCACCCTGATTCAGGCATGCCGACATCCTCTCCTCTTACCCATTCTGACAGTTGTAAGATGGAATCTCATAGTAGCTTTAATTTGCATTGCCTTGATGGCTATGGGTCGTGAGCATACCTTTTAGTGCTTCTCAGTCATTTTGAGTGTCCTCTGTTGAGAACCCACTGCTTCAAGCTGTAACCCATTTTCTTTTTTAAATAAATTATTTGGTTTGTTGCCATCTAGTTTTTGAGTTCTTGATATAGTTTGGGTGTTAGTCCTCTGTCAGATGTGGTGTTAGTGAAAATCTTTTGGCATTTTGTCCTGTTGACAGTGCTCTTTGCCCTACAGAAGCTTTTCAGTTTCAATTTATTTATTGTTTTAGTGTCTGTGCTATCGTTGTTCAGTTCAGGAGGTTGCCTCCTGTGCCAGCGCATCCAAGGCAATTCTCCACTTTCTCTTCTGTCGGTTTTAGTGTATGTGGTTTTATGTTGAGGTCTTTGATCCACTTGGACTTGGAGTTTGGTGCAAGATGATAAACATTTATCTATTTGCATTCTTCCACATGCAGACATCCAGTTTGACCAGATCTGTTGAAGAAGGATTCCTCACCCTAACCTCACTGGGTATTTTTGGCTTCTTTATCAAAACATCAGGTGGCCAGAGGTGTTTGGATTTGTGTTTGGGTCTTCATTTCCATTCAGTTGGTCAGCGTGTCTGTTTTTGTACCAATAGCATGCTGTTTTTATTACTATAGCTTTGCAGTACAACAAGTAGTGACATTGGGAGTGGTGAGACCTTCAGTTAGGATGGTTTTAACTATCCTTTAGTTTTTGTTTTGTTTGTTTTGTTTGTTGCTTGGTTAAAGTTACCCTAAGATATTTTATATCATTTATGGCAACTGGGAAAGGTGCTGTTTCCCTGTTTTTCTGGGGTTTTGTTTTTGTTGTTTTTCCTAGCTCATATGTCATTTTTGCATAGGAGGGCTATGGTTTTTTTGAGTTAATCTTGTATCCAGCCAGTTCCCTGAAGGTTAGTTGTATGGGTTACCTGGTAGAATTTTCAGGGTTGATACTATCCTGTCATCTGCAAATAGGGATACTTTGACTTCTTCCTTTCCTCTTTGTATCCTCTTGATCTTCTTTAGTTATCTTATTGTTTCAGTTAGAACTTCAAGTATGGTATTGAATATATAGGGTGAGAGTGGACAGCCTTGTTTTGTTTCTGATTTAATAGAATTGCTTTGAGTTTCTCTCCATTTAATTTGATACTGGCTTGGCTTACTGTAAATTGCCTTTCTTATATTTAGGTATGTTCCTTTTATCCATAATCTCTCCAAAATTTTTATCATGAAGGGGTATTAGATTTTGTCAAAGACCTTTCGGTATCTAATAAGATGATCATGTGGTCTTTCCTTTTCTTTCAGTTTGTTTATATGGTGGATTAGATTGATAGATTTTCCTATGTTGAATCATCCCTTCATCTCTGGGATGAAGTGATCATTGTGGATAATGTTTTTGATGTATTGTTGGATTCAGTATATAAGTATTATTTCATTGAGTATTTTAGCATCTATGTTCATAAGAGAAATTAACTAATTTTTCTCTTGGTTGAATTTTTGGATGGTTTGGATATCAGGGTAACTTTGACCTCTTAAAATGAATTTGGCAGTATTCTTTATGTTTGTATGCTGGGGAATAATTTGAAGTGTATTGGCCTTAGCTCTTTAAAAGTCTGGTAGAATTCTGTGATAAAATCCTCTGACCCTTTGTTTGTTTGTTTGTTTGTTTGGGAGACTTAAAAACTGTTTCCTTAGGGGTTGTAAGTCTGTTTAAGCTGTTTATCTGATCTTGATTTAATTTTAACATGTATCTAATAAGAAAATGATCTGTTCCTTTTAGATTTTCCAGTTTTGTGGAGTACAGGTTTTTAAAGTATGACCAAGTAATTTTTGAGATTTCCTAGGTGGCTGTTATGTCCCCCTTTTCTTTTCTAATTTTGTTGATTTGGATACTTTCTCTCTCTGGCGAGGTCCTTCTGGCTTTTAGAGTCTCAGTTGAGAAGTCAGTTATAATTCTGATGGTTCTGCCTTTATGTTACTTGGCCCCTTTCTCTTGTAGCTTTCAATATTCTTTGTTCTGTATGTTTAGTATTGTAATTATTATGTGGCAGGGGGACTTTCTTTTCTTGTACAATCTGTTATTCTGTTAGCTTCATGTACCTTTATAGGCAAGTCCTTCTAAAGGTTAAGAAATTTTTTTTCTAAGATTTAAACAATATTTTCTGGACATTTGAGTTGGGATTCTTTTCTTTATTCCTATTTTCTGGATGTTTTATGTCAGGAATTTTTTTAGCTTTAACTTTTTCTTTGATCGGTATATCTGTTTCGTCTGTTGTGTCTTCCGTCTCTTACATTCTGTTGGTGATGCTTGTGTCTGTAGTTCCTCTTCACTCACCTAGATTTTCCATTCCCAGAATTCCCTCAGATTGTGTTTTGTTTAGTGCTTCAATTTCCATTTTTAGGCCTTGAACGGTTTTATTAATTTCACTCATTTTTTTCTTGGTTTTCTTTATGGGGTTTAGTTATTTCTTTTACTTTTTTTTTTTTAAAGTCTTTTCTTTTTAAGGGATTTATTAATTTCCTCTTTAAGGACCTCTAGCATCTTTATAAAGTTGATTTTCAGGTCATTTTCTTGTGGTTCAGCAGTGTTGGGATATTCAGGGCTTGCTGTAGTAGGATAGGTGAGCACGAGTGGTGACATAGTGTCCTGACCGTTGTTGGTTGTGTTTTACACTAGTGTCTCGATATCCAAGTATGGGGTGATTACAAGTCTAGGTGAGTTTGTCTTTGTTGGATGGATATTTTGTTCCTTGTTTTTTTTTTTTTTCTCTCTGGTCCTCTGGCTGGAGTGGCCTATTGTTGAGTAGAAGGTCTCCATCTGAGTGGAGGGCTAGACTTCTGGCAGCTGGTGTGGTGGTCTTTGGTGTAGCCCAGGGTCTTCCTAAGGAGTTGAGGGCAGTGATATGGTGATAAGGAGGAGGGGCTGGGTAGGCACTGAAAGATTGGGGGTACTCTGCTGGTGGCAGTGTACCTTGGCTTTCTGTGTGCCAGTGTGGCCTCTGGTGAAGCAGGGGACTTTAGCTGGAGGTGTGAGTCAGGATAAGGTGACTAGGAGAGGGGTTCTGGGGAAGTGTTGATGGTCCCTGGTCAGGGGGCTTTCCTGGGGATGTCTATGACTAGGTAGATTGGTTAAGTTCACTGGAAGTGACGATGCCCAGGCATGGAATCCAGGCTTACTCCTAGCCATTGGCAATGAGTAGTGTCTACCAGCCTTTGGAGCCTACTGGCTCTGCTGGTCCTTTGAGGGGTTCTTCAGGATCTCAAAGGTCCTACCATAATTGATGTGTTCATGGGCACATCACTCGGGGAGTTTGTGTTGGTTCACACAGAGTTTATGGAGCCATAGCAGCAACTCTCTAGGTTGGGTATTTTCTCTTACTTTCTAGTTTCTTCTGCCTATATTTCATGATTTAGTTTGACCTTTTTGTTTTCCCCCTCCTGCATTCGGTATAAGTTTGAGGCAGGTATAAGTTTGAGTTTTGCTTTGTTGCTCAGGCTAGGCTAGGCTCAGATGGTAGTGGTCCTCTCTTCTCAGCCTCCTAGGTATAGGAGTCAGGTGTCTGCCAGCAGGGTTTGTATCTCAGCTTTTAAAACTGAAAGTAACTTAATCAAAATATTAAGGGTTGAAAATACGAAGGTATGTCATGACACAGGAGTCAGAAAGGTGTTAAACGTATACACTGTGATAGAGTAATATGTAAGGAGGAGGAGGAGGTGTGGGTACCGCATTGTGCTCTGAGCTCTGCTGATAGAGTAATATGTAAGGAGGAGGAGGAGGTGTGGGTACCGCACTGTGCTCTGAGCTCTGCTGATAGAGTAATATGTAAGGAGGAGGAGGAGGAGGTGTGGGTACTGCACTGAGCTCTGAGCTCTGCTGATAGAGTAATATGTAAGGAGGAGGAGGAGGTGTGGGTACCGCATTGTGCTCTGAGCTCTGAGCTCTGGTGGTGGGTGTTGCTGTCCCCAGCCTCTGGTGGTGACTGGAGAACGCACGACTGTAAGCCTGCAGTGGAGAGCTGAGTAACAGAAGGACTAGTCTGTCCGTCTAGCAGCTAGGATTCAGCTTAAAGCTTGAATGTGGGCTTGCACATGGCTACTGCTACATTTGATATTAAATGTAAGGAAATGCTGAAGCTTTGTGAGCATTTTAGTTTTTGTGTATGTCTGAAAATTTTCATAAAATGTTATAAAAACTAAAGACTTGTAGGGGGAGGTGTCTCAATCAAGTTTCTTTGTTAGTGGAAGTTTTATTCAGTTCTCACAACTGGAATAAATTTATTAATAGCTCAAATGATTCATAGTCTTCTGTCTGCCCTTAGCTCTGAACTACTAGGGTAGAGAAAAATATAGAATTGTGAGTAGCAATGGGAGCGAGAAGACATAGCACACTTGCTTAAGTAGTTTGTTAAGTTCAAGAATTTGACGAAACTGGTCAGTTACAGTCTGAATATTAAGTGGAGAATGCAAAAATGAGCACGATGTAACTTCTACATTGTGTGAAGTCTAGGGCTGCTTATCTACCTAGGAGTGACTCCCTTACAGTATTTTATTTATGAACTAAATTGTTGTATAAGAGAGAAATAAAGTATATGTTTGAAGTGTTTAACATGTGTCCTTTCAGGCTGACTGGGGACTTGTAGACTCCTCGGCTGGTAAGGGACGCTGCTTGTTGTGTTTCAGAGTGGTAAGAGAAAGAATGAAACCTTGTATGAAACATGTCCTTGGAGTGGATGGATACCACTTGCTTAGGTTCAGCTGAGACTGGTGGAAGACCCAGTAGTTGGGAATACAAGTGAAGAGGTTTTAAAAATGCTTATCATAGGACACGGTTTCACTTTCTGCTTACTGTCTTACTTGACCAAATTATCAGCTATAAATAGAGTTTAAGATAATTTTTTCAAGAAAGATGTGCTGTATGAATTTTTATGCTGAAATTATCATAGTTGAGATGACAAGACGTTACTTTAAAATAGTCTATTTTAGGTAGCCAGCAGAGAGGGTCAGTGGATTAAGTGTTTGCTGTACAACTATGAGGGTGTGGGTTTGGATCCCAGAAGCCACACATGGAGCTTGTCGTGAGTACACATTTATAACCTCAGAACTAAGATGATACTACTGGCAAATCCAGGAGTCTCAGTGGCCAGTCATTTTAGTCAAGTTGTTGAGCTTTTAGTGAAAGACTATCTCAAAAAACAAACTGGAGAGGGAGCATTTGAGGAAAGCTCCCTCTAGCATACCTGCATAATACACACACACACATGAACATGTGCATGTGTGACACGCAGGTCCGCATTTAGACTTTAGTGGCAGTTTGCTAGTGAGTTGCTGCATTAGTAATGTAAGTAATCACAGTTGGTCTGCACTTGTGTGGCTCTTCTGCAGAGCTGAGACTGAGAGGTGTACTGCCACTAGAATCATGCACCTCAGTGATGTCCAACTTTATTCTTCCCTTAGGAAAGCTATCCTTTTTTTATGTATATTTGAGATAAAATTTGCTTAACTGTTAATTTCATCACCTCTATTTCTATTAAGTTTACCTTTCCTAGTTCTGAACCATGTGTTTCCAGTGACACTGGGACGTAGTAATTCTCTGAAGGTAAACAACAAGAACCTTTTATAAAAAGTGAGGGGGTTCTCATGCGCTGCTAACTGTCCTCACATTTGCCTTGTAGATAAGGCTGGTCCTGAACTTAGCATCTTGCATTCATCTCATGGTGCAGTCAGCACCATGCCTGATGAGAACTTCAGCTCAAAGTGCTTAGTTTTCTGCTACCTTCACCCTTTCGTCTTTCTCACCAAGTATATTGCAATAACTAATAAAGCATACCCTTTCCCGTGGTTGTAAGTGTTAGAGCAGCACCACCTTGTGCTGGGCGGAAGCAGCTTTGTTCCTTCAGACTGTCTATATCTAAGACAAACATTTTAGTCTTTGGACTTTGGAAATATAGTTAAAAAATGTGTGCTTACTCCTGCAATGGAGTTGGGATTATAGTTTAGTGACAGAGTACTTGTGTAGCATAGATGAGGCCTGGAATTTATTCTTCACTGTCTTAAAGTTTCGTTGCTTGAAGAGACACCATGACCAAGGCAACTCTTGTAAAAGAAAATATTTAATTGGTGCTGGTTTACAGTTTCAAAAATTTAGTCCATTATCATCATGGCAGGAAGCATGGCAGTATCCAAACAGACATGGTACTGGAGGAGCCAAAGGCTCAATCAAGATGTAGAATTCAACTGGTAGGAAACTCAACAGGCAGCTAGGAGGAGGGTCTCTTCTGCACTGGGCATAGGACATCCAAACCCATCCCCCCAGTGACACGCTTCCTCCAAGAGTGGCCTACTAATACTGCCACTTCCTATAGGCCAAGCATAAACTACTGTCCCCACTTTAGCCAGGAACAATCCAATGTGTGTGCCAGTTCACACATCAACTGCTTATTAAATGCCAAAGTCTTACCTGTGTGGTGATGTTTATTTATATGGGTGGCTCTTGTCTGCTGATGTGTGTATGGGTGACTTCTTCCAGGACAGTGTGACCTAAGGGAGCACAAACTAAGGACATCTTAGTTTGTACAGAGGTGCCTTACAGTTTTTAGAGACAGCATTGTTCATAACATCCATTCTGTTTATTTTTATTAAATGTCTTGGGCTTGGAAGGTGATTGAATTGAGAATCTGCGTTTGCAACCAAGAACCCATTTGCGAATCCCACTTGCTCACTCCTATAGTGAGATGGAGGCAGAGACAATTCTCTGGAAATTCATGGACCACTTAGCCTGGCATGTGCAGCAGCCAACAACAAAGAGCCCTTGTCTCAAAGAAGGTGTAAGGAGAGGACTGACACACACATGCACACAGACCGGATAATATCTTAATGTTTAAGTCTATGTGGGAAGGCAAATGGAAAAATGATGAAGTGGCTCTGATGGACGAGAGAGAGACCTAAGAATTGTTCCAAAGGTTTCCCTCTCAGGATCACAGTTTCATTTCTACCATGATAGCTTTATTTTACTTTTTTTTTTTTTTTTTTTTTTTTTTTTTTTTTTTTTTTTTTTTTTTTAGTGGAAAAATTCAGTAGTGATTCTATATATTACTTTAGATACTATATATTGCCAGGGTGAAGTATTCTGATGACTAAGAAGTGAATTGTGTGTATGCCAAGTTATTTTAAAATCACTTTAGGTAATTTGCATTAAAATGAGCTTTAAAATTATTCTTTTAACAAATTTGATTAGCATCAAATAATTGTTTAAAATAACCAGTCTGGTCACAGTGCTTTCGTTGAGTATGTAGGAGATATATATACCATGAACATAGTCTCCTGCCCCCACCACACAAGCCACTTAGTAAGCACCCCCCTGCTAACAAGTTCTTGTTTTTTTGAGTGCTTGATTATGTCCATGTCTGCTAGAAGATGTCCTGGGGGGATTTTGATAATTCCTGATCTACAGTTAAGCTCATTAGCTCTCACGCCTGTAGAGTCTTGAGCTCATCAGTGGGAGCGCTGTGAATGGCGGACAGCTTGTCTTTTAATTTCAACTCTAGTTAAATATGTTGGATACTGGACTATAGGTTGCAGGTCAGCGGTCAGTTACTGTCAGGAAACAAGGTGGAAAATTACGAGGGCTAGAGCTCCCATAGGGCTTTGCTGGCCTTTTGCCTATAGGCCTGCAAAATCTTTGAGTAGAAAACAAACATAAAAGTGTGTACACCACTCAAAAGAGGAAGAACATAATGAAAGGAGAGAGAGAAGCTTTCTTAATTTAGCCTTGTCAAAAAGTAAAGCCAGAATCCATTTTTTGAGATTTAGCCAGAAAAATAAAATATTGTGCATAGGAAAATGGCATCATTAACACGGAAATGTCAGAGGCATCATTAATTTACCACATATTAAAATAAAAATCAAACAGTTACTCAATTAACCATCTTTCTTGTCATTTCTTCAGTAACTGAGTTGGCGACTATTCTAAGCACTTAGCACTAGCTCTCAGACATATTGGCAGTACATGTCTGATTACTGTTGAATGACCATGTGTGGAATCCTTTCAGGCCATGGTTATGGAATGAGTGTTCATCCTGTATGATGGTGGTACTGTCCATGACACTATCCAGCAGTTACCAGTGTGCCTACTACCTGCAGTTAAACACTGCCACTAACAGAGCGTCCCCTTTGACTGCTTCTCCTTAACTAACAACTCAGAGGATCCCTGTGGGATGACAATAGCTTTCCTGGTCCCACATCCCAAGGTTGTCTTCCACGTGGACATAATGCATTTTCTCTACGTAGAATCACATGTATAAATGGAAAGAAAGATGAGCAGTGAGGGAAATGGAGACTATTGTCCACCAAGGTGAAGTATTGATCCTGGGTTAATGTGGGTAACTCAAATAGGGGGATGGGGAGAGGAAAAGTGTTGTGTCTCAATTCATTACCCTCACTTTCCACACAAACAAACTGTGATCTAGGTAGAGACCTCCTGATTGAGTCTGGGGTACCATCACACCATACAGCTTGATGTTTGTTAGTTTTTGAGACAGGTTTCACCATGTAGGAATGGTTGTCCTGGAACTCACTATGTAGAACAAGCTGGGTTTGGACTCACAAGAGATCCACCTGCCTGTGCCTCCCAAGTGCTGGGATTAAACACATGTGCCACCACTCCTGTTATATTCTGATATCTTAATTGATTGATGTAACTAACATCACACACAGAGTGAGCTTTTAAACAAATCAAAGGTTAAAAAATAAATGTGCACACAAAATGTTTTTTTTTTTCATTCATTAGCTGTGTCTTAAAATTCTCAACTTGTTTTCCAATTTTAATCAAATACATAGGCAAATTAAGGTCTTTACAAATATTTCGGGAACTAGCCGAGGGTGTAATGTTCAGTAGTACAATATCTTCCTGGCCTAGGTCGGTTCAGAGCCAGCTCCCAGCACTGCCGCAGTGCATGCTGCCCACAAATCTTCATCATTGGTTACTTTAAAGGTTTTATTTTGGGCACTACAGCTTCTTAAATTTGATCATTGTTACTTAAGGAAAAACTTTGAGTAAGGCAGTTGCTAATCTCCCGCTCCTTTGGTCTGACCAGGCACCATAGCTATGATAGGAAATATTGACAGGGTCATGAACTTAACTTCATAAGTTGAATTAAAAGCAAATACAATTGTTTGGCCAAGATCTGAGAAGAGATAAGAGAGCAGTTTGTGTGAGTGAAATACCAAAAAGCTAAGAATTATCAGCCAAAAATACAGCATGCTTGGCAGCAAAACGGCCTGGGCACAGGGAGGAGATGGCGTTGCAAGCTGCATTTTTTTGTTTTTCTATATTGATGCTCACTCAGCCTCAAGTTGGCTCATGTGCCCCCTTGGTAGAACCTTACCAGTCCTGGGGTAGCTTGCCTGCTTTCTGATTTGTCAGACCTAGAGTGCCATGTGGTCTTTGTGGTCCCTGAAGGACTGTTTCAAGTTCTTGAGTGAGCTCACATATGTTTGGCTGGGTTCGTCTCACATGAGTAGATACTTGTTCATGAAAGGGTGTGGTTCTGAACTGGCTTATTGGGTTATGGAGGCTGAGAGGCCCGACATGCCATCTGCAAGTGACCGAACAGGAAAGAACATTCCAGAGCCTCAGAATCAGGAGGCCTAAACGTGAGGGTAAGAGGCAGGCTGAAGGAGAGAGACTGCACCCTCCACACATTTGTTGTGGATTGGGTAGCAGATGAAAGTGGATCATATGTAGTCCATAGTGCCAAGCTGTTTTAGAAATACCTTGGGTAAATGTGCCTCAATTGATGTTCCCCTGAAGATGACCTGCTCTGTGAACTGCCATACTCATGTTTCCATTCATGCTTCCTTACCTTCCCAAGTGTCCTCATGACACCAGTGTTTTATGGAATGGCTTGCCTGGTGGAAGTTGAGATTTTAACTCCTTATTTAATGATTTTCTCAGGTGGTTGGCCAGTAACTCATAATCTTCCTGCCATGGCCTGGGATTACAGTGCTCTGTGTTTGTTTGCTGCTGGTGGTGTTTTAAGGCTGTCTTGTAACTCATCGTAAATTCAAGGTCACTGTGTAGCTAGTGCTATTGAAATCTACTTCCCAAGTGCAGGAATCCCGGTTGTGCATGCCCCTCCTCCCCTCTGTTTTTGTGTCAGTGAAGTGGCCAGCCTTTTACAGTTTACCGTTTACTAAGGCATTGATGCTAAACAATGAATACTGTACCCCACGGCCCGAAAGGGCTTTTACAATACATATTTATAAATACATTAAAGTTTTGGCATTCATTGCCTATCTAGATTCATTTGTAAAATTTAATCTGTCTGTATACAAGTTAACAGTTGAGATTGAGATAAAGTGCAAAAAGCCAGACATGTAGAAATGTGTTATGGCAATTTTCCTGGAAAGAGGTCTAAAGAAAGAACAGGTACAGTCAGTGCTTTATTTTGATAAAGCAAACTAAATTATGCAAATACCATTTTGTGTTATCTGACTCTAGAGCAGTGGTTCTCAATGTGGGACCCTTTTGGCAAACCTCTCTCCCAAAAGTATTTACGATTCATAACCATAGCAAAATCACAGTTATGGCCGGGCAGTGGTGACCCACGCCTTTAATCCCAGCACTTAGGAGGCAGAGGCAGGTGAATTTCTGAGTTCGAGGCCAGCCTGATCTACAGAGTGAGTTCCAGGACAGCCAGGGCTACACAAAGAAACCCTGTCTCAAAACAAACAAACAAACAAACACACAAACAAACAAAAATCACAGTTACGAAGTAGCAACGAAATAATTTTATGGTTGGAGTCACTCACCACAACATAAGGAATTGTATTAAAGGGTTGCAACCTTAGGAAGATTGAGAACCACTGTGCCTGAGTATGAGGACTTTGAGAATGGGTGCCTGGGGCATACTGAGCCTCTTATTGCAGGTAGGTTTAAGAGGTTCAGCTGAACTCAGAGCCCAATAAGTTAGGTGAGTCTATGCTGTATAAGCACAGGCTGCCTTTTAGGATGCTTCTAACTCAGTCAGTTTGTCTGAAAGAGATATGCACTGGAAGGTGAGTTTAAAACGGTATGAAGACTTAAAGCATGAGTGTGTTCTTAAGCACTCCTCCCTGTAAGGTATGGAGTCTGCATTCTTACCTGCTGGACAGATGCAATGGCACCGTGAGGTTAAGGTGACTGTGCTCATGTTAGAAGCTCTCAAAAGGAAACATTGATTTCCTAACTTAGAACTATTTCTTTGTAGAGTAATTAATACTTTGGTACACAGAGGAAAGTATCCCATGTCATTAGGTATGATATTTAAACAAGTATCACAGGGAGAATAACATTTTAAAATAGTTGTGGATGGTTTAGGACAGTTTCTGACCAAGTAGATGGCTGTTTTTAACCAGAATTCAGATGCGGGCTACTAGTTGATTTTCATGGCTGAGTTTTCATTGATTTTTACTTTTTACTTTTTGTTAGGTACTGAAGGTCAAAAACAGACTTTGCACATGCTAGGGTGGCTGTCTACAAGGTTGCTAACATTCTTCAAATCCCTTCCACTTACAGTAGGAAGCAAGAAATTGATTTATTTGTACTGTAATATTCGCAGAGCTAAATAACCTTTCCCTTGCTCTTATATCCAAAAGGCTAAGATGCAGTTGAGTGACTACATACTGTTTAACATGTTATACTACTTGTGACATTTCTGGAACGTAGTGATTCGAGACTTAATTTCCTTCCTTTCATATTCTTTAAACATAGGTATACCAACATGGCCTAAGCCGCATGGGAACTGGTAGGGATTCCTTTCCTGGGAACTGACGCTGACTCGTAAGGTGTCACTCTGACCCCTCTGCTGTGGTCTGTTACCAGTGTTCTCCATCGATGAGATGAGCCAGTCCAACCCACATTAAAGTATAAAAGGGTTACCAGGAAGCTGCTTGTGGTTGGGTTCACTAGTGCCAAGGAAAGGCAGTCGGGAGAGAGATGGCGAGCCCGGGAAAGAGGAAGAGTATTCACACCTAGGGAGAGACCATGCAGAGTGAGGCAGAGAGGAGACCACAGATGTCTGCACTATTTAGGGAAGAGCTTCTCGGGGAGGGGAAGCTAGAAAGTTCAGAGTGGACGGTCCGGTGTGCCAGCCATGCCCTGTAACAGGTAGGAACTTAGGGATGCTGGGAGAAACTGGATCCCAGGTCTGCTTTGGTATGTAAAATATGCTTCTCAGCTGCTTGTTCAGTATGAATTCCAGTATGAACACTGTGTCTCTTCATAATTCATGTGGAAGTTTAGTCTCAGTGTGTTGAACTGTGGTGTGAGTCCTTGAGTAGGTGATGCATGGAGGTTTCCGTATGGTCTTTTCTAACATCCTTTAGTGTTATTCTTCCCTCTATCTTTATCTCTGCCTTCTCCCCTCATCCTCTTGCCACTTAAACCTCCCTCCCCATCATTATTCTTCCTCCTTTATATGGCTAGTACAGGTAGAACCCGGGACCCTAGAAAGGGACTATTGGTGGGGAGGGAGAGAAAAGATCTGACCGGAGGAGAACATAGGTGATGTACAGGATTATCTGACAGGCTCTTCCTCCTACATCTTGTGGTGTCTAGTTTATTACTGCTGTACATTCTGCAGATCGAAGTACCTTACAGAGAGGACAGTGCTCTGAGATTAAAAATCTTCAACTTTTTTTATCTTATTGAAAATGCTCCTTTATCACAAATTTAACCTAGGTTCTTGTTTGTCTTTTAAAGTACTCTAATTAGTAGTAGGCCTGAGTTTATGTTGCTAGGTAATAATGGGATGTCTTAGTGGCCACTGGGATGAAGGCTCAGTTTGCTAAGATGGGGATAACACCTTCATAACCATGCGTTTGCCAAACTTCTGAGGTGCGGTGCTGGGTTAGTTATTTCCACGGTGGAAATCTGAATGAAACCCCATTATACTAAACTTGTTGATTAGTTGATTAGTATGGAAATTGAAAGTTTAAAAGTGTTACTTTTAAAAGTGTTTAAAAATCCTTTTATTTGGAAACACCATCTCCCCCACACACACACCCATTCCCCCACCACTGAATGGTACCTTGTGGGGAACAGAGGCGTGTGAGTTACAATCAGCTCACACTGAGTCATCAGAGCAAGCTTGCTTCAGTGTGGACGGAGTTCTGATAAAACTGGCAAGCTCTGGGCCGGGCGGTGGTGGTGCATGTCTTTAATCCCTGCACTTGGGAGGCAGAGGCAGGCGGATTTCTGAGTTCGAGGCCAGCCTGGTCTACAGAGTGAGTTCCAGGACAGCCAAGGTTACATAGAGAAACCCTGTCTTGAAAAAACAAACAAACAAACCCCCAAACTGGCAAGCTCTGGGCAGCCACCGCTGGCCACGTGCAGATTACACAGAGAAGCAAGCTGATGTGCTGAGCTGAGGGAAAGGATGAGATGATGTGGTGGCTCCCAAGAGGCCTGCCACGTGCGTGGGTTTTGAGTTGTGGCCTCTAGAACTGAGATGAGTTCTATGAGCTCGGTTCTAGCCACATAGAAACGGCTGCCGGTAGACGCAGACTTGAGCGCTTGTGCTAGAAAAGCTGCTGCTTCTAAATAGTTGTGATTTGCGGAGATATAAGCATGTTTTTATTGGAGTAATTTACAGGTACTCGCACTTACTATTTGTGTATTCCATTCTTAGAATGCTGCCAGGTTCCTGGGAAGTTGGAAAGGACACCGTTCTTAAGTTTACTTAGTGGACCAGTCTCAGTACTGGAAAGGTGGTAGTTTAGGCTGGATGGAGGTGGGGGGACTCAGTTTACAGTCCTGTCTCTGCTGAGGTTTCCCAGGGGCTACGGAGTGGCTTATGTGTAGGGATTTGGGGAAAAGGAGAGCCCTGCCATGTTGTGTTTGAGTATTTTATAATTCATCCAGCTTTTGTTGGAGTTACCACGAGCAGCGTGCATGTGTGGACTCTGCTTTTGACCTTGTTGGCGCTTTGGCTTCTGTTGTATTGACCTCTTTGCAATGGCGGGTGTAGAGATTGGATCACTGTAACCCTCCAAACTGGCTGAGATTTGGAGTTGTTTATTGTAAATGTGGTTCTGCAGTGCCCAGGGTTCTGTTTCTCTGTTGCCATATATATATTGTAAAGAAAGCTATAGTCCTTTGTGGTCTTGAACAAGAACTCTTTGTAGAGTAAAGCTATGGGAGAGAGCTCAGTTTCAAGTTGCCGCTGTAGAGAGCGAGTCTTGGTAACTAGACCCCAGCAGCAGAGAAGCTATGCTCTTCCCCCAGGCCTGCCTGTCAGAGTGCAGGGGCTGTTGTGGAATGGGATCCTGCCTAGAATGGCCACAGGCCTATTCTCTTTACAGGCCTTGGCAGCGGGAGCTGCTGCCGCCACTGCTTTCCTCCTCCTCCTCCTCCTCCTCCTCCTCCTCCTCCTCCTCCACCACCACCACTACCATCACCATCACCACTGCTTCCTCTTAAATGTATGCTCTTCTTTTGATTAATTTTTTTTAAAGATGTATTTTATTTATTTTATGTGTATGAGTACACTGTAGCTGTACAGATGGCCATGAGCCATCATGTGTGTGGCTGCTGGGAATTGAACTCAGGACCTCTGCCAGTCCCACTCGGCCCCATTCGCTCCGCCCCCGCTCGCTCTGACGTAATTCACTGTAGCTGTCTTCATACGCACCAGAAGAAGGCATCAGATCTCATTACAGGTGGTTGTGAGCCACCATGTGGTTGCTGAGATCCGAACTCAGGACCTTTGGAAGAGCAGTCAGTGCTCTTACCTGCTGAGCCATCTCACCAGCCCCTAGACTAGTAGTTTTCAGTTGGTAGAGCTGTGGTATAATCAGGTGGTAGGAGGGCTGCTTCTGCGAGCCCATTCTGAGGCATCCCTTCCCCCTGAGATACCAACCATACAATGGATGTAGTATGGAATAGAGTTTGTTTGGGGCATGGGGCGGGGGGAATTCATCTTCAATTGTTGAGTGGAGAGTCAGAAAAGGGGAGGGAGAAGAGACAAGGGGCTGGCCAGGAGCAGGGTGGAAAGAGAGACAGAGGGTAAGAGAGTGAGGAGGGTCCAACAGTCCCTTTTATAGTGAGGGAATCAGGCATTCCTAGCTGTTGCCAGGTAACTGTGGGGTGGAGCCTAGAAGGAATGCTGATAAACATTTTCATGAGCATGTCATTGTGATTAGTTCATATTTTGCCTCTGTTGTTTTCCTTGTTTTTACTTATTTTACAGTTTTTAATAAATCAGTCTGTCTATTTATCTAGTCCTATCTAATCTGATCTAATCCAATGTAATCTAATCCATGACAAAGTCTCTACACAGCCCTGGCTATTCTGGAACTCATCTAGACCAAGCTGCTCTGCCTCTGCCACCTGATTGCTAGGATTAAGGGTGTATACTACCACAACTGGCCTTAAACTTACTTTTTCTTATTTAACAAGTATTAGGGTTTTGCCTGCATGTATATATGTGCACTGTGTGCAAACTTGGTACCTAAGGAGTTCAGAAGAGGGTGCTCGATCCCCTGGGGCTGGAGGTGCAGATGGTTTAAGTTGCTGTTTAGATGCTTGGAACTGAGCCCTGGCCCTCTGTAAGAGCAAGGAAAGTGCTGAGCTATCTCTTTCAGGCCTCTCTTTACGTTGAATGTTAATGAGTCTCTGTTGGAATAGAACAATGACCAGTGTAAAATCCAGAACTCGGTAAAGTCTTCGTGAGATGCATGATGACTTAAGACAGCCATTTTCAGTGTAATTGTTAAATCACATGGGTGTCTATGGAGAACTCCATGTACAAAGGTGTGGCCTTAGAAAAGTGTATTTTCTTAATTTCTCTAATGATTCAGAGTTACCTGCCATGTTTAATAAAAACTAGAGCTTTTGTGTACTGTTATTTATGCTTTTTTACATTAGTACCTCTTCTCTTAAGTACGTTTTGAGGGGGATAGCTAATGCATATTCCCATGTGAGCATAAATGGAATATTTAGGCCAAGTTAAAATTCTGAACAATCGTTGTGGCCTAATGAATCAGTTTCCCTTCTTGTCAGGAAACTGACTGTGACAGAGAAATGATAATAACTGGAATTGCTAAGAAGGAGTGGGGTTTTGTACCAGCCGTCCTCAGGCATTCACAGTCCTGTGACAACCTGACTTCATTAACCATAAAGAGGTTGTTGTTGTTTTTTTTTTAAATAATGCGTGGTATGTACTATTTATTGGTATTTACTGCATCAGACACTAAAAGTGTAAAAATTTGTAATTCACATTTTAACATAACTTCATGCATAACATAGTAACACAAATCATGTGTTTTGTGAAATAAAAGTGTTTTCCAAGAAAAGTATTTAGATGGCATTGTTTTATGTTTTTGCAAATCCTTTAATCTCTGGCTTGATGCACAGCTGCGTATTCACTTCTGCTCTGAGTTTGAGCCTGAGGATGTGCTGCTGCAGTTGAAACATATGGGGAGCCCTGGCTGTGCAGAGAGCTGGAATGTTTCCAAATTAAAACCAGAATTTATTTTTGGAATAAATTTCCTACTCTTTTTTACTACCAGACTAAAATACCAGCAAATGAATAGTTCTATTAAGGGTTCACTGTGATGCTGGGTAAGTGAAAGTTTTGTATATGTTTCGGTTCTTTGTTGTTACTTTTAATTAAGTGTATATGTGTAGGTATGTGCCTGGAGATGCCAGAGCATGCTATCATCTCAAACTCCTCCCCCGTTTGGTTCTGGAACACTGCTTATTCTTGACTGCTAAGCTCTCTGCCCCTTTTTGTAATTCTTTCTTTTTAAAATATACACCAGTCTTGCCTTAGAATCACAGAGATAGATCTACTTCTGCCTTTCAAGTTCTGAATTAATGATGTCTGCCACTACTCCTGGCCCTTTCTCAAACTTTTTAACACACCCTCTATTCCTATGTAATTTTTTAAGTTTGTGCTGGCCATTTGAAAAAGAGTTTCTAAGTTAAGAAAACCTTTCATGGGGACTGGAGAGATGACTTAGCATTTAAGAGCACTGATTGCCTTTCCAGAAGTCCTGTGTTCAATTCCCAGCAACGACATGGTGGCTCACAACCATCTGTAATGAGATCTGATGCCCTTTTCTGGTGTGTCTGTAATCATCTACAAGTATACTCATATATATAACATAAATAAATAAATCTTTAAAAAACCTTCACAAGCTTGTGATACAATATTAAAATATCAGAACCATTAATTAATTCACCATTTTCCTTATTAACATTAGGTGCTGGGGCATGAATAATTTACAACAGTGTTTCCAAAAATCATAAGATTTTTTTTAAATTTAAAATTAAAATCTTAAAAGATTAAATTAAATCTTTGCCAACAAATTTTAGTATTTTCTTGGAAGTGAAAGTCTTGCCTTGTTCATTTGTAAGAAATATCTATGGGATGCCAACTGAGAAAACATTCTGTTTGAAGTGTAAACTGACATGGGTGCAGCCAGGTTAGCCAAGAAGCTAAGGCCTGTGTGATCTTGGTGCTCTGTGAACTGGGGTACTGAAGGACATACTGGTGATAAGATACTGATGAAACTAATTATTCAGGGGAGCTTTTTTCATTGTTGTTGTTGTTGTTGTTGTTGTGTCTAGTGATGAAGAATTCATAACATGGTGTTCCTATCTGTGAAGTGGGACATGTATCTTTGCTAGGTAACACGTGTGCAAATGTGAGAAAGGGAGTATTGTATGTAGTGACACCGTGTGAAAGAAAGGTTGCTCCCACCGCAGCCATACAGTGTTTTCTATGAAGTGGGAAGGATGCATTTGCTCCTGATTGCAAGTAAAGGTTGTGTAGCTTCACTGGGAGATCCTGCAAAGGACTGAGCCCTGTTTGGCTTCAGGAGGTTGGGAACGATCTTTGCTTTGTGTATTGGCCTTGGTTCCTCTGTGGGGTGTGTGTTTGTTTGTTTGTTTGTTTTTGTTGTTTGCCTTCTTGCTTTTGGAGCAAAAACCTTGAAGGGCTGTCCCCCTCTTGCTTTTCCCAGAGGACTGAATGTAGCTCATGCCCTTTACACTTGACCTTAAACAGGCCCTCCTTGTCCATTTGGTCAGTCATGATTTTACAGTTTCCTTCTGTTTTGAAACACTACACTGGGCACTTAGTCTCTGTCTATCGCCTGTTTGCTACAGGGCCATCTGGTACAGACTTGGACTCTTGCTGTTCTAAAGAATTCTAAGTACAACAAGTGAACACCTTTCTCAACTTACTGAAGGCTCAGTAGTCTTAGTTTACTTACACGCCTCCTTATTCTTGAAATGTTTTCATAAGCATCATTGTAATGTCTAATGTCTTGTTCTTACACTTTGACCCAGCTTGGTTTTCTCCATCCTTGCAGTACCTGGATTTTGAGCACAGGTGAACCTGTTCTGGTGGTTGACCAAGTTTTGGAAAGCATGGACTGTGTTCAGTCTTGTTTTCTCATAGGACTGACGTTGCAATGATGGATTAGATTGATCTAGTTTGAGAAGGTTGTGCTAGCTTTTCTATGCTAGTGGAAGAGTGTAGCTTCCTGGTTTGATTTCCCATACTGGACTTTCTCTCGTTCTTTCTCAATGAGAAAGTGGTTAGTTGCTTTGTATCCTGTAGTTCTTTTCTAGTAGATCGTGGAGAAAATGTATCATAAAACCTGTTCTCTGTCTACTAGATTTCATGTCTCACTCTTCAGAGCCCTGTCTATAATTGATTATAATTGCCCTGAACTAGAATTGATTCAGTTCTCGGCACATAGTTAATGAGTTCTGTGTACTCCCCATTTTCAAAGGATCTTAGATACCTCTGTAAATAGTCACTCTTTTGAATGTTTTATAAATTGAAGGCAGCATCTGAGTTATGAGGTGGTTCATCACAAGTCAAATCGATAGGAGTATAGGTAATGTTAACTAATAAGCTGACTCTACCTGTAGATTCTGTTTGACTGCTGGATTCATTGCTAAGCGCTTTTAAAGTGGCTGAATTTTGATTCTAATGTAGTGTTCTGTAGTATCAAACTATGGTGACTATCTTGTTTGAAAACAATACAAAATTAACTGTAAATACAGGAAGGAAAGTACCCTTTTATGTAAAATGAACATGCTGTCAAGTGTATTCTTTAGAGACTTACCTGAAGGTGAACATATGTCAAGAGAGAATGGTGACTTCCATTGATAACTTTTATCTTCTGTGTGTTCTGCTTTTATTACTCTTAGTTTCCTACATTTATTTCTGTTTCATGAGAAGCTCTCATTGGCTATCTGTACTATAGAGCATTTAAAGAATTAAATGTGTCTTGTAAGAAAATAGGAGATATAGATTCAGTGATTTTTTTTTTTTTTAAGGACATTTTTTTTCCACTTTAGTGTGAATTTCATAGATTGAGTCTTAGGATTGAACACACAATGTAAACAGCATTTATCCTTAGTTTAGGAGTTAGGTTTCTTTTTTAAAAGCCTGCCTAGGTGGCACCTCTGTGTTCCTGTGTGAGTTAGGACTGAGTAGAGGACTCCAGAGGATGAGCCTCACCTCCCACCTGGTTGTTGTTGTCCTGCAGAGGATGAGCCTCACCTCCCACCTGGTTGGTTGCTGCTGTGTTTTTCTGCCAGCTCCCCAGATGCTCCTGTCTCTGCTCTCTGTCTCATGCTAGGATTCCATGGTGAGAAACTCATGCTGTGATTTCCAGCTTTTCTATGGTGTTGGTATCTAGACACTGCTCCTCCTGCTTTTGTGGCTAGTGCTTAGATCACTGAGCTGTCTCTCCAACCTGGGAGTTGGCCAGCAGCCATCCTTAAATTGTAAGCACAGAAACTATAGTGTTTGACACACAGGAAAGTAGGTGCATGATTAGCTATTGCTTAAAGAACTTAATTGATTTGGCCACCTTTAATCCCAAGACCTGGGCACGCAGAGGCAAGTGGATCTCTAAGTTCACGGCCAGCCAAAGCTACATAGAGAGACTCTGTGTCAAAAAACTAGAGTTCAAAAAGAATTTGATTTTGTTAAACTGGGTCTTTAATTTATTTTACATTAGTTAATCAAACAACCTGGAACATATATTTTATGCAGGGGCTTTCTTCCAGAGATTGTATAATCACATTAAGATCTCCATTTTTTTCTTTGCTTTACAGTTTATAAATGTGTTTTCATAAGCAGGGTATTATTTAGTCTTTAAATAATAAATATTCTTTGCCTTTTAAGATTTGTTTCAGAAGACATGAAGATGTCTCAAAGCTCTCATTTCTTTAATGTATTTTATGTATACAAAATTGTATTACCGTAAACGTTGGTATAGTTTTTATTATTTTTAATGAGATAGGAAATTGAAAGTAGTGTGTTTTTAGTATTAGGTGTTAATGCTCGTCTGCTACTCTTCAGTCATTCCTAAAGGGTATGGAATGTTCAAAGATGGAATATATTTCTGAAGGACAGATTTAAGCTCTGAATTCAGCTATTAAATTTACAGGTATCAAAGAATGATGTCATAGTTTATGAGCTGGCAGTGATGAAGCCACATATAGTTACTGGCACATACCTGTAGTACCAAGCCAGTGACTTGGGAAGTAGAAACCGGGTCACTGAGACAAGCTCAAGAGATTGTTAATACTTACAGTACCATAGTGAAGCCTTCCTGCTAAAAAAAAAAAGCAAACAGTAGTGATTTTATGTTAGCTAGAGCTTCTATAACAGACTGACCGAGTGGCCAGATCCTGGGTTCAAGGGATTAGGGTCAGTGAGGTTCTCTTGTGCCCATGGGGCTCTTAAGGCTCCTTTGTGCCCATATAAATATCTATACTGTCTGTCTTAGAAGGGTACCCCCTCCCACCCCCCCACCCTCACCCCCCATCCCCCAAAAGAAAACCCAGAAAGCTTTATTTGAACTTAAAGACCTTGAAAGACTCTGTCTTCAACACCGTTGTGTGTGAGGTGGGTCACCTCCTATGCGTTAGTACACAGTGCAACTGTGTGCTGTTGTTCTAGTTACGCTACTTGGGGGGTAGAGTTAAAAGGTATAACAAACGCCCATGCTAAAGAGCTACCTGTGCCGCACCTCTTGGCTTCACACAGTCAGCGTGGCATAACTCTTCATGTGGGCCTAGTGAGCAGCCTGGCCACAGATGAGTGACAGCTGCTTCTGGCGTTGAGAGCTCACCCCCTCTCAGGAGTGGGCTAGTAGAAGATGCTATATTTATCTCAGCCCGTGCTCAGTAGGGATTGCATTGTCTGTGTCCGACTTGTTCTGCCTGCCTTTGAAGATGTGATAACATTTTAGATAGCACTGTGTGTAAACTGTTGTGATCGCCTCCACTGCTCGTGAAGATTGGTAACTTGGGTCAAGGTTTGGGATTAGCAGTGAATCCTACCAGTGTGGAATTTTTCCTCCTGATCTCATTTATCCACTCTGTCCTGCACTTCTGGTACCCATCAGAGATTAGTATATGAATATTTTTGAGTAATAGCCTTTCCCATAGGAATGGTTTTCTCATATGTCAGTCTCATTAAAGTGAGGAACATAATACTGAAAAAGAAAGGATTTTTTTTTTCCCTGAAAGGGTGTTTTTCCTTTTTAAAAATGTGACAGTGAGGCTAATATTTAACACAATAATTACTGTGAAGTATAAGTTTCAGTGTCTATAAGTAAAGTTTTAGTGGAACACAACCATGCTCTTGTTTGCATTTACTGTTTCATACCACATGGTAACAATGAACAGTTGTGACAGGCTGTATGGCTGGCAGACCTCAAATATTTACTGGCTCTTAAGAGAAAATTTCTGACCTCTTCTTAAATTATGAAAATAGATTTATGCTAATATATACTTCAGTCTTGTCTTAGTGTGTCTCTTGCCTTAAATCATCCCATCAGTAAGAGAATGTGGCATTATAAGATTGTTCGAGCCTCATCGCTTCGTACATGTCCAGATCCTGTGCATACGTACATAGACTTGACCTCTCTGTTAGGAGATTGTGAGATGGAGACTGCAGAGACCATGGAGTGAGCTAGGGGTCAGGACTGAGGCTCCTCCCTGCTCAGGCCTCTAAGAGTGTGCCTTTTCACAATAACTGCTCTGCTGAAGTCTTCATTAAAGTCAGGGAGAGTAAAGGGAGTTTTGCATTATATGCGATGCTAAAGGCCTTTGTGAATCTTTACCTTTTCAACAGAATGTTGTTACCCTATAGAAAAATAGCTCTAGCTATGTTTTATGTATGTCATTTTACTACCTATGGAAGTAACTATGCTAGTACTGCAAAGCAATAAGAACCTTTGTTTTACATCATTTAATAACATTAAATGTTTTTTAAACATTGTTTACATTTTGTTTTAGTATACTTGTACTGAGAAAATAATGACCTTTGTTTTATTTTTAGGGTTATGTCCTGTGTTGTGATCTCATGGTTTAAGTGGGAATAAAGATGAGTATAAGCAGTGATGAGGTCAACTTCTTGGTATATAGGTACTTGCAAGAGTCAGGTGAGTACTGCTGTAAAGTAATGGGCCTCAAATTCTTTCACCATTCTCAAAATAAGTTTTTTGCATTTGCAATTTGTAACAGTCCAAACTGTTGAGCTTTGCCTGTCTCTCGATGCCTGGACTGCCACTTTGAAGCTGTGTTTGCTGCATGGTTTAACTCTCTGACTCTTTCAAATATGTCGGGATCACCTCAGACAAATGCATAGAACTAGCAGTTTGTCTTTTGATGTTTCGAGGTCATTTTTACTTAGGAAGGTGTTATGATATGATATTGTTGCATACGCATAGTAAGGACTCAGAAACATCAGCTTACTAATGTATATTGCATCTACACAATTATTACTCCTACTTATGGTAAGAATTGTAAAAAGCTAAATTAATATTTTTCAGAATATTTTCCCAATATTTAATCCCAATATATTTATCAAATATATTTTGATCTGAATTCTGATTGATGTATTCGGGTGGTTATTACTATAGATCATTGAATGTGGTTTGCAATTAATATTGAGAAATTGAACATCTCAAGTTTCTAGATAAAAAGGTCTAATCATAATGTAGAAGTAAGACTGTAAGTGAAATATTGCTGGACCAGGCAAGAGATATAAGTAGCACTGTTCCTCTCTGAGTAGCTGGAGAGATAACAGGTGGTCAGAAAAATGGAGAGGAAAAGAGCTCAGAGTGACCAACCATGGGGGGAGGGGGTAGAAAGAGAGAAAGACAGTAGTAAGCAGAGGGGGGTTGGAATACTGAAACTAGCCAACCATGGGAGGGGGACAATGGAGAAGAACAGCCACCACAGGAAGACGAGAGATCGCAGACAACGGAAGCTTTGGAGTTTGTTTATATGGGGGGTGGGGGTAGGGGGGGACGCAGATCAAACAGACTGCCAGAGACTTTTAATACATGATAATTAATAAAGTCACAGAACAGTGGCCCTGGTGACTGTTCCCAGTGCAGCCTGTGAAAGTGTTTACAAGTTATTTTGTAACACCTTGCCCAACATGGGAAGGATTGATTGTGTGGACACCATAGCTCAAACCACAGATTGGAAGCTTTTGGACCAACAGTCATCAAGCATTGGGAAGGACTGGTAGGTGGGAATTGGTTAGGAAGTCTCTTTTGGTGTATTAGAAAGAACACTCACTGTTTAAGTCAAACCACTGGGCATTACTGTCTGAGGGCATCAGAAACAGCTGAGCACCTCACCTGTGATTTACCCAGTGCCCAGGTGAGGCAGGCCAGGTGCCTTACAGTGTTAGTTGCTTGCTCAGATTCTCCTGTTCCAAACAGTTCTACAAACTGCTGTTTATATTTCTACAAGGAAATAATCAGAAAAGGGGGGAGGTAGCAAAATGCCGATCTGTTAAATTTCGGAAAGAATATCCAGTGATGCGATATTAAAATGTGAATTACACACACATTTGGATGGTGTAGTTACAGTGGAGATCAAGGGAAAGAGCTGGCAGTGTGGTGCCACCGGAGACCCAGTGTGGAGTCATGCAGGGTCAGAAAGTGTCACCTCCAGCTACAGATGGTTTAAGGACAGCCTGGGATATATATAAGACCTTCTCCCACTAAAAGCAAACCTAAAGCAAGAATTGTATTTTCAAGGAGCGTGAATAATCAGCTCAAGTCATCGCATGTAATCAGTGTGCATTGCATTACCATTACCAAATGAACTTTTTGTTATGTCTTGCCATTATATTTTCATCGTTCTGCTATTGAAGAATTAGTAAATTCCATGTATAGAAGTGAAGAAGTATCTTTATATTTTTATATTGTAACTTATTATGACAGGAGAAAATCGGTGTTCTTTTTTTTTGTTTGTTTGTTTGTTTTGGTTTTTCGAGACAGGGTTTCTCTGTATAGCCCTGGCTGTCCTGGAATTCAATCTGTAGACCAGGCTGGCCTCGAACTCAGAAATTTGCCTGCCTTGGCCTCCCAAGTGCTGGGATTAAAGGCGTGCACCACCAACGCCCGGCCGAAAATCAGTGTTCTTGATGACATTTTAACTGAGGATATATTTATTTTTCTGGTGCACCTTGCCATAAATGTCAGCATACCTTCCATCCCAGAGTTTGTGCCTGGTATTGTTTGTGTCATTGGCTGCATGTATTAGAATCTATTGGAAGACAGCAGGAGGTCCAGGTGACTAAGGCCAAACAAAGGGTCCTGTCAGTCACGGGACAATTTAAAATTGACAGATGGCTGGCAAGATGGCTCAGTGCATGGGAAGGCGCTTGCTTTGGGACCTGGTGACCCGCTTTGGATCCCTGGAACCCATGAAAAGGTGAAGGAGAGAACATAGTCCATGAAGCTGTCTTAACTCCATCTCCCCCAGTAATAACAACAGTAAATAACAACAACAACAACTACATTTTAAAATAGCTAAATTTTTTCAAAAAGAGACAGGGAAGGAAGTACGGATCATGTATGCAAGCACGTTCACGATATTACATAAGAAAACTTATAAATAATGATTTGAGTCTAAAGTGAACAGCCTGAAAGGTGTACATACTGATGTGGACCGAGCTGTGTCTTCTGAGAATCATCCTTGAGAGTGCTGAGTGTGTAGACGAGGGTCAGGAAGCAGTGGGGCATGCTATATATATACACACGTATATATATGTATATGTATATGTATATGTATATGTATATGTGTATATATATATGTGTGTGTATATATATATACACACACACACACGTATACATATGCATATACATATATGTGTATGTATATATGTAAAGATGCCACCAGACTTTGCTTTTAAGTTTCTTCCAGATGCAGGAGATTGTAGAGTTGAAGGATGTTACGGTTCTGTGAATTCAATACAAGAGTCTGGAACCTAGCATCCCGGCCACTACAGACGCCATTGGCTGTAGGTCTGAGCACTTACCTCGTGTTCACAAAGCTGAGCCTTGGTTCTGACATCTAATGGTACATGACTGTTGTCATTTCTGGAAACATGGGGTTCACTTGTATCGGCACCATTGATTTCAGGGGTGCTTATGGCACTCAGTTAAATATTTAAGCAATATGATAAACGTTGCTTAACTCATAACTATTTCTCTTGAAATGTCTAACAACACAAAAGAAGCCTTCCTACTCCTTACCACATGCTCTATGAAATAAGGAGCTGGACAGAAAGGAGGTCAGGACATAGAACCCTTGACAGAAATGCTTTAAAACTAGTCCGTGGAGGGACTGGACTAGAGTTAAGTGTGTGGATCTGGTTCTCAGGTGAGGGAAGCCTTAGAAGCTCTGCTTCTGTTTTGATAAATAATTGGTTTAGAAGTAACATTTTCTAGTAAGGATTTGTAATGTCTGCTCCCTGAATACTGGATTTAATGTTGACTAGACTGTGGTATCCTAATGTAGAGGGAATGAAGCTATTTTAGTCTTAGGCCTCTAGATGACTAACTTCAGAAATGGGGTTGTTTTTTGAGAGATGGCATGGTGATTATTTTCAGTACTCAGCTGGAGTTGCCTTTCCAAATTGGCTGGCCCTCACAGGACAAGACGAAGACAAAAGTATTGACCATTAGGCTTGTGTTGAGTATTGTAACTGCACTTCTCTCCGCTTCGGCTCAGTTAACTTCATGATAAGAGGGTTGCTGAGCCCCCATCATTCAGCAGCTTTAGGAGTCCAGCTCAGTGTAGCAAAGACTTCTTAGGAAATGATGTTCTTCCCTTTGAAGTATCTTAAAAATAAATACTTGTTATATATAAGTAAGGATTGACTTGAACCAGTGTTCCTCCTGTAGTTAGTGTTTGCCCCAAGGTGTAAATTTGAATTGCTTATTGACTTACCTGGCATCCTTATGCAGTAGCTACTCAGTCGTGATAAATCATGTAATTGAACCGGACACAGTGTTCACTAGAGCTAAACTCATGTGAATTTTTCCTACCACCCCAATCCACATCCAATTTTGTTTGTTATGTGGGGGTGTTAAATAAAATTTCCTGGTAATTTCTTGTGAACTTACTGGTATTTATTCTTCAAGTTGCTTTGTTCAAAAAGATAAAATTTCAGCCAAGCACTGGTGGTACACACCTTTAATCCTAGCACTTTGGAAGCAAAGACAGGTGGATCTCTGAGGTCAGGGCCACTCAGGGCTGCAGAGAAACCTTCTATTTCTTTTGTATGTTTGGTTGGAGAAGTCTTCACAGATTTGAGTGTCACTGCACATGCTTAGTTGCTCGGTAAACATTTCTGTTGATGATACCATGAAACAGATACATTTTATGATTGACTAAGTAGAAATTGCAAAAAATCAAAATGCACTTACTACTACTACTACTACTAAAGCCATTAAATGATTAGATTATGATGTTGGAAAGTCTTAGGAAGAAACCACTCCGTGTTTTTAGAACTTAGAGTCATGATGCAAACAGTCTAGGTTAGCACCTTTTCAAAAGACGACCTATGGATGTAGGCCTACTACCATGCCGTAATTTTGTGATACAGTGCTTATCCAAATGATGTAGAAAGTGGACACTCCTTATCAAAAAACCTGATATCCAGACTGCTTCAAAATCCAGTATCATTTAATAACTTAATTTTAAAAATTCCTAATAGAAAATTCCTCATTTAATCTCATGTTGACCTGTCTAAGTTAAAATACAGGCGCAATACAGTGTTACAAAGAATCCCTCCAGATTTCGATGACAGGTGATACGTACCGTAAATGAATCTGTTTTAACAGGGGTATCAGTGCCAAGAAAGCGGTCTCCTTTTAGATACACAGATGTTTCAGAATCTGAAGTCAGGAGTACATGTGGCCATTTCAGACATGAAATACTTGACCCATCCTTTAGTTACAATATCACACATCAAAACCACCCATGTTACTGTCTTTAACTTAGAACAACTTGAAAATGTTTACCGTTGAGCTTCTGTACCAGTCACACTTCATTCATTTCTCTGCTTTGACAGTTTTCAGTTAACCTTGGCAGTGTTAATAAAATGTCAGTAACCAAATGACAACACAGTGTCTGTTGACTCATACAAAGGTAATTAAGTAGGTAATCTTCCTGCTCTGTACCAGGCAGGCCTCACTCCTCATGGTAGACTGGCAAACAGTAATTCACCTCTGGCCATGAAGAACAGAGCAGAAGGTAGTTGAGGAAGGACTTGTCTAGCTTAAGTTTGCCTTTTCTGTGTGTGTTTGATGAGATGAGTAGTCACAGACATGCACGTCAGCATTTGTGCTTCTTTATAATAACGTATGTAATAAAGTAAGAGTTAGGACTGTTAGACTTTCAAGTCAGTTTTTCTTTTGTTAGTGGAATGATCATTTTGTATAGTATATGAAGTTTTCTATTTCTCATTTCAAGTGACAGTGTTAAAGACAAAAGCCATCAGTCCAGAGTGCTTGCTCAGTATTTATCTCACTGTTTTTCTTTGCCTTTGTTTTGGGTTGTTATTTTTGGTATTTTTGGTATAACAATTCTGACATGGTATGGCAGAACTACAAAGAAGCATGTATACGTTGCTAGTGGCGTTATGCATTTGTGTAGTGTTTGGGAAAGAGCATGATGGTCATAATGATCATCCTTAAATTCTCTCTTTCTCTCTCTCTTCCCTCTCCCCCACTTCCCCCCTTACACACACACACAAACACACACACACACACACACACACACACACCACACACCACACACCACACAAATTTTGAAGGAAACTTTCCTTAGGAAGAGGAAAAACTGTATGGATGGCAGAAGCCATCCATACACACAAGGTAAGACTCTATACAAAAGAGAACTCCATGGCTTAATGCTGAATCCTGGTTAAATAGTTCAGAGGGTGTAGTATTCATGTAAACTCTAAACTAGTTAGTAGATTTGCCTTTTATCTGTTTCAGGGATATGGAGGATGCTAAGGATCAAACAAGCCAGGCCCTTGTTTTGTAGGTGGTCTAGCACCAAGCTTACTTCTCAGTCCTTTTTCTTTTTTTCTTGTCTTCCCCTTTTTTTTGTTTTTCGAGACAGGGTTTCTCTGTATAGCCTTGCTGTCCTGGAACTCACTCTGTAGACCAGGCTGGCCTCGAACTCAGAAATCCACCTGCCTCTGCCTCCCAAGGGCTGGGATTAAGGTGTGCGCCACCACTGCCCGGCCTCCTCAGTTCTTTTTTTTTTTTAAAGGAAAATGTAGGGGATGTATCTACTGTGTATCTAGCGTGGATCTAGTGTTTGAGTGCTATTCATAGCTCTGCAGAACTGAATATTCTCTGTTAGCACCTCTACCCTTTGTCTTTTCTGAAAGCTGAGTCTAGAAGGCACAGCCATAGGGTGTGGGTAGCATGAACAATCGCAGGTTCCGAGCATCACTGGGCTGAAATAAGTCAGCTCCATCTCCCTCCTTGAGCACTGTTGTGTTCATTCCAGCTCTGCCATGGGGGACGGGGAGGAGATGCTTCGCTTGTCCAAGTGCCCTAGATGACAACCATGATATTCAAGAACTATTTCTTGTCTTTGGTGTTTGCAGAGTAGAGTTACCAGGCTCCCAAGAACGCATTCTCTTCTTTTGGAAAACACTACTTGCTTAACAAAGCAGTGTAGAAAATCAGGAACTACGTGGTTGACTGTATAATGCAGGCACACGTACACACATGTACAAATACACACCCTGCCACTGTCTGTCTGTTCAGGGGCTCCTCTGCCTCCTGCTCTTAGGTATCCCACGTGCATTATTGAGGTGCAGCTTATGTCAGACTCACTTTTACCTGGGAAAAGAAGGGATGCTGGCTTCCGTGAGACAGATTTCAACAGTCTGCAGATTTAAAAAATTCCCTTTGCTCTTGTGTAAATTTAACAGCATTTTCTTCAAATCAATGGGAATGTAAAGGGGAGCATAAAGCTGGTTCAGGTTTTAGTGGGTTTTGTTTGTTTTTTAAACAAAGACTATGATTTTTCTGGAGTGGCCAGTTGACTGATTTTTTTACACATTCCAAAATGTGTTATACTGGAGTAGCATTTTGAAGAGATTACTAAACAGGTAACTTCCTCCTTGCCCAGAGTTAAAGGCTTGCTGTGTTTGAGCCCTTTCCTTGGCTGCCCCATCAAATAGCCAGAGTAGATTGTTTGGTTTGGTATTTACCATGCATGTGTAACTCCTGAGATTACAGGAGAAACTAGTTAGCCTGGGATAGTGACATGACACTAGGAAGGTTGTCGGCCCAGAGGCACTGGCTAGTTGAGCACGGTGAGGAAGCGTGGCCCTCACTTAGACTTAGGGTGTGCACTGGGCACAGGACTGCCCGGTGGAGCTGTGGGGAGAGGAAACTGCAGAAAGGTGGGACTAAGCTGCTGAAGTGGCTGTGTCTGTGTTTCAGGGCTTTACTGTGACAGCTGAAGGGATTACCAATAGGGCTTGTTAAAGTGATGCTGTCAGCTTTCAGTTAGTAGTCATATAGCTGAAGGGAGGGAGGGACAGATGGACTTAGGAGCAGGAACAGTCCAAACATAGTGAGAAACTTTGTTGTAGATGACAAGGAGAGAGTCTTAACAGTTGGCTGTAGGAGGGATCAGCCTGATGGAGGCTGAACGTGAGTGGCCAGAGGGCAAGTGGGAGTTTGTGTAACTGACCTTGAGGGAGGTCAGCCGGAGTTTAACTGACCTTGAGGGAGGTCAGTTGGACATTTCCAAGGAAGAGAGTGACCCTGTGTGTGCGAGTACCGCTGGAGGCGGAGGCGGCATTCCAGTTCAATGGCTGGTCAGAAGTGTACACATAGACCTTCCTTGGGGGAGCAGGATAGAAAGCCCAGCTAGCCAGCCCCTGGTCTTGGTTGTCCCCTTGCTGTTTGAGATCACTCAGCACTTTTGCAGTTTCTTGAGGCGCCCACTAGCCTTTCTCCACGTCTGGCAAAACAAACCTAAAGTGTACTGGGCTCTCCTGCTCAAGGTGAATTCTACCTGCTAGTGCAAGAACTTACGTTCTTAGGCACGTCATTAAGTTGGAAGACAGTTGGATAGGGCCTGGAATCTAATAGTGCTGAGCAGTGCTGCATTTGAGGAGAATGTAGAGAAAATCAGATTTTGTTCATAACTATTTATTATAACTATAAATGAGTGTAGTTGCCTTCCTCATCCTGATTGTAAGGTTAGCAAGGCGTGCCAGTGTTTCACGGGATGGCCTGTCCTGTTTCTCTGTCCCTGAGGGACAGCGGAGCAGTAATGGACTGCTATCTGGCAGGATGTATAATCTTGCTCCTGTATTTTGGCTTTTTAAGAGAAGCAGGATGCAGAATGGATTTGAGTCTTTACGGTATCCTGTGACTATTTTTTCAGCCTTAATTCATAATAGAGTGTAATCAAAATCTCATGTACGTATGTTGTGTAGCACACAGTGCTTTCCATAGTAGCATCTTATATTCAAAGTTTTCCCAGGTGGTTCCCCTACCCCATTCTTTGTTGCAGAGCTTACGATGGCCTGCCTTGTTCCTACTCAGGAATCCCTGGCTCCAGCTTCATCTCCTCGCCTCCAGCCATCTTCCCTGATGCTTCCTTCCCGTGCTTAGCCTTGCCTTTCTGTGCTGCTGCTCCGTGCCCTGGCAGACTCAGGACCTTGGAGTTTCTGAAGGATAATGCTACGGGATGGCTTCTTCCATCTCCTGCCACATTTGCCCCAGCCATCTTTGTGATCTCTAATTAAAGAAGAAACTCTGAGATGTCCTTTATCACAAGCTAGTGTGTGGGTGAAATCATGAAGTTAGAGCAAGGTCTCAGAAGTACCTTCTCCTCTTGTGGGTCCTTAAGGCAGAAGTAGAAGCTTTGAGAACCAAGCCAACCACACGTGCATTAGCCAACCCCGGGCCTTTCCCAGTCATTCAGCGTTTTAAAAACTCAGTAAACTGTGATGGGATTTCAGTAAAGAGAGTGACCACTCTGTCTGTTACTGGAACTTCACTTTGCTATCTGGACTAGATTTTCTTAACAGTATGAATGAAGCTTATAAGGAGATTGGCTATGTACCCTAATGCTTTTAAGTTGTTTTTTTTTTAAATCACTTAACTTTTCGAGATGACCTGTGTGGCCCATTCATACCTACCCTGGAATATGCTGGGTAGTCCCCTTGCCTCCTGAGTCCTGGGACTAGTTGTTAAGAAGAGGCCTCGAAACTGTATTTTCATTTTGTAGTTCTTATGAGTTTGTTTAGAGCCGGGTGGTAGAGGCATACAACTCTTACCCTAGCACCCAGGAGGCAGAGGCAAGCACAGATCTGAGTTTGAGGCCAGTTTGTTCTGTAGAGCAAGGTCCAGGATAGCCTGGGCTACACAGAAAAACCTTATCGTAGAGAAATAACAACAAAAAGTTTGTTTAGATGAGTTACTACTAAATAGTAAAACTAGTATTTTTAGTCAGTGAATATACAAAAATAATGTACGAATTCAGTTACAATATGATTTATATTTCCTTTGGAAACAGTTTCATACAGCCCAAGTTGCTCTCTGTGAAGTCAAAGATAAACCTGAAGTCCGATCTTCCCACCTCTGCACTTCTGAGTGCTGCAGGACAGGTGTGTGCCATGGCACACAGCCTGGCAGTGTTGCTCCCAGAACCTAAGTGCATGGTGGGCAGGCACTGCTGACTCACTCACATCTACAGCTCTAGGCTGTGTCAGTTCATCTTATTTCTCTTGTTTTCTAGTTTGGATTTATTTCATGTCTTTTTTTTTTTTTTTTAAATATACCACAGAAATATGATCTGTCACATGAATCTTGATTTCATTTTGTTTCAGTTGAGGCAGTTGAAGTCTGTTATTTCTGACATCTTTTCAGTGATTTGTATTTGGTGCATTTTGGTATTACTGTTGTACAGTTAGAAAAACTAAAGCCATGTAACCCATTAGAAGCCAGGTATACATTGACCCATGAGCAAAGGAAAATAAAAGGCTGACACATTTCTCTTTTACTATTTCTGTTTTAAGTCATATTTTAGTTGTCCATTTACAATGTTCAGGTGATGGTATGTAATTATAGAAGATAACAGGTTTTTCTGTTTGTGATTTAATGTAATGTTACTAGCAACATAAGTTCTTACAGTGTTTCTTTTGCTTTTAGGATTTTCTCATTCTGCGTTTACCTTTGGTATAGAAAGCCATATAAGTCAGTCCAACATAAATGGTGCCCTGGTCCCACCCGCTGCACTCATCTCTATCATCCAGAAAGGCCTGCAGTATGTAGAGGCAGAAGTTAGCATAAATGAGGTAAGGCAGATGAGTTTCATTTCAACACTGATTCTCATTCTTAAATGTGGTTTTCGTTTTTGTGTTTTGTTTTGTTGGTTTTTTTGTTTTTTTATTGAGTATCTGACCTTGACTTTACAGGTTCAGACAGAATTTCACTAATGTACCAGTCTTTGTACCAGTGGACAGTTTTTGTAGATTATTCCTTTAATTGTGTATGTGTGTATGTGTATGTGTGTGTAGGCAAAGGAAATCACGTTTAACACATAAGTAATTTTGCTGGGTAGTACTAAGAACAAACTGGAGGCAAGGACATAGAACACTGCCGTTAGTTTCATGTACCCTGATTTTGGAAGCCAATTTATTTGTAATTGATGCCAACATTGATTCTCAGTGCTACGTGTCCAAGGTTCATGTGTCAGTAGTGTGTTCATTTCCTGTGTTGGTATGCTACTTGTGCCTGAGGCAGCCTTACCTGCTCCCTGATTCTATACATTAGCTTTGTAGCACAGCCAAACTCATTCCCTTCTGGACTGTTACTGGGTAGCTCCTGGGAAGATGAGGCGCTGTGACAGGGTCTCATGGCCTTCAGAGCATTAATAAGCACACACTGCATGTTCTCTCTGAGCAGAAGTCTGTCGTAGCTACAGTGTTTAGTGTGTGGCCAGAATATGGAGAGGTGAACACATGTCCCCTCCCCTCTTTTTTTGATAAAAGTAAGTGAAAAGATTTTAGCTATTTAAAGTAGTCCAGTCCCCTGTTGGTATTCTTAGGGATGGGTTCTACATAGCCACAGTTAGCGTTATCTGTGGGAGCTCTTCATTTACACCTAATGTCAAGTTTGTATATTGTACACATCTACATCACTTATGTGCTATGATCATCCTGTAATGTTTAGAGAAAACCAGTAAGATAAAAGATCTGCTTCAAGGTCAGTACAGGTGCATTCCTGTATTCCAAGGCCTGGATCCTTGTTGTATGACCTATTCATATTGGGCAGTGTTTTTTACTAACAGCTTTCCTTACCTGAATGCTGTACATGATCATTTTACTATCTTTAAGCTTTTGTGAATGGCCTCTTGTATCGGTTTGTCTTTGTGCAGAGTTGAGCAGCACCTCAGTGACAGTTAGGGGCTGCTTGCATGTTTGTCATTCTTGCTCCCTCCCTCCTCCTTGCTTAGGTTCGCAGTTTCCTCAGAATGAAGTTCTTCATTTTGTTAGTGGAATATTTGTTAACTTCATGACTACATCTCATTTTTCTTTCCCGGTTTTCCAACCCCAGGATGGCACCTTATTTGATGGTCGGCCCATCGAGTCTCTGTCCCTGATCGATGCTGTCATGCCCGATGTAGTCCAAACAAGACAACAAGCCTATAGAGACAAGCTTGCACAGCAGCATGCAGCTGCAGCCGCCGCTGCCGCCGCCGCCACTAACCAGCAAGGATCTACAAAAAATGGAGAGAATACAGCAAATGGGGAGGAGAATGGAGCACACACCATCACAAGTGAGCAGGGATGCTTAGAGATGCTCCTCACACTACATTACCGCAGCGCCCCAGCCTTAGGCTGTACTGACCCCCAGCTTTTGTCTCTACCCCAACTTGTATCACACAGTTCATATTTTACATCTAAGTTTCAAGAAGCTAAATGCACTGTGTTTCTTCCTAAATGTTTCTGAAACCCTTTTCTACTCTTAAGTGAATTTTTGCATCTGCATTTGATTTCTAAGTAAAATTTTGTAATAGTCTCTGTTACAACCATCCAGCAAGGCTCTGACATTGAGCAATAAAGATGACTCATGTTATATGAATGATATCAGCAACCCCTACTGGCAGAACTCAGAATAGTGTTGTTCCGGACTATTCAATTCAGCTATGCTGAGGTATAACCCTTTCCCCCCATCTCTTCTTACCACTTCCACATACACATTCTCTGGGCATAAACACTCACACTTTTAAAGTAGTACAGTCATACTTGCTAGAATTGTGCTTACCTTCTGACAGAACTGCTACTTCTCATGATGCAGATAACCACACGGACATGATGGAAGTAGATGGGGATGTGGAAATCCCTTCCAATAAAGCGGTTGTGCTTCGGGGCCATGAATCTGAAGTTTTCATCTGTGCCTGGAACCCTGTTAGTGATCTCCTGGCATCAGGGTAGGTTTTTCAAAGAGCTTTCTAGTATTGAGTATTTTGTCTGGTTTTAGACAGGATTTACTGTCTAACGTTGGCTTGTTGATCCACCTGTGTCCTGGGATTATAGGCCTGTTTTACCATGCCCAGCATGACAGTGGCATTCAGGAATACCTCAACACAAGGACTGCTATGTATGTTCTCCTTTCCAGCTGTGCCTGTTGATTGCTTACGATCCTTTTGCCTTAGGAGATTAGTATTTCCTGGGAGGAGCTCTAAAATGTTGAATAAGAAAAATATTAGAAATGTTTATGTCTGGTAGTATACTTCTTATTCAGGTGCTAAATGTGTGGCTTGGATTCTGGAATGCTTGCTCATATGAAGACTTAAGCTGATTTTTTTGACTCTGAAGGTCTGGAGACTCCACAGCAAGAATATGGAACCTCAGTGAGAACAGTACAAGTGGCCCCACGCAGCTGGTGCTTAGACACTGCATACGGGAAGGAGGGCAGGACGTGCCCAGCAACAAGGACGTCACCTCGCTAGATTGGAATGTGAGTGCTCTTCTCTTGCATAAGTGGCCTGTGAATGAAGATATTTGAGGAATCTTGAAATTAGATCCCAATTTTAGCTTCAACCTGGCTCCATATTCCTAAAATCCTAATCAGAATTTAAAAATAAATTGAAGGCTTTACTTTTTACTTCTTACAAAAAGCATTCTCATGGTATCATTTTTATGTTGCCCTTCCTGGTCTATACCTGCCCCATGCTCACTCATGGTCCCCTGTGAAAATGTCGTGCTCCACAGAGCTTCCTGCCAGTGCTCGTACTTGGGATGGGCCTGTCTTGAGAATACTGGCTTCATCAGTTAATGGGCTTTTGCCAGCCTTTGTTGGCACTTACACATAGATCAGGGTCATTTGTGCCTGGGACTTAAACAGGCAGCAGGTGTGTAGTAATTAAATGGCCTTTTGAGTTGTGTAATAAACAAAATGTATTTCTCTGCCAGAGTGAAGGTACACTTCTAGCAACTGGGTCATATGATGGATTTGCCAGAATATGGACTAAAGATGGTACGAAACTTTCTGATTTTATTGATCTTCTAAATTATAAAGTTTGAAGTAATTTTAAAGTTTTGTTTTGTTTTTTAATTTAGGTAATCTTGCCAGTACCTTGGGACAGCATAAAGGTCCTATATTTGCATTAAAATGGAATAAGAAAGGAAATTTCATCCTAAGTGCTGGTGTGGATAAGGTAAATGAACATTCAGCCAAGCTCTATCTAGAATATATTTGAAAATAATTTTTTTTCTTTCCTGCTAGTCACTTCAGCAAACTTCAGTTCATTCAAGCATGAATTGGGGATGGTAGTAGAAACTTCTTATACCGTCTGCTTGTTTTCCTGAATCTCCGCACTGTGTCTTTGGTTGATGTGGGCTGGGATGTGAACCTAGTGAAGCATCACAACTAAGCACTTCACCTTATGCTTCCAGGTCATCTCAGCGAGGACTGTGGCTATTTCCACCTAGCAAGAACAGGCTGGGTAGTGCTGGGGGCGGGGGCCGAAACTGGCTTAGACTCGTATTTTCAGGGAACAGTTTTAAAAGGGAGATGAAGGAGTTGGAAGAGCCAGCACTTGTCACTTTCTTTCATAGGCAGTTCCAGGACTTGCTTTAAGTGGTAACTAAATGTAAATGGCCTTTTGGGTGGGGGTGTGGCCAATGTGAGGCTCAAGAAAAAGAAATCTTTTAGTGGTCATTTTACTATAACAAGAACTTTCCTCCTCATAACCCCTGAGCTGGAAAAATTGGCACCATTGCAGTGATACCCATTTAACAGTCTAATTCAATGCGGACACTTTGACAAACAGTAGTTGTTATTGGAAATAAGTTGTCGAGAAATCACCACAGAAGAGTGAAGCTCATCATGATCTTTTCCCCTGAGCTGAGTGTAGGTGGCCTTGTGCTTCGTGGAATAAAACATTGACTATAGAGTTCACTACACACTATCCCCCTGCCTCCGTACAGTCAGGCGTCCATTCTGCTGCTCACGCATTCTTTAATTTTTCTTCTCCTTTTAATCTCAGACCACCATCATTTGGGATGCGCATACTGGTGAAGCCAAGCAGCAGTTTCCTTTCCATTCAGGTAAATCTTGACGACACACATGGCAGCTGCTGTGCTCTACAAAATTCACTCAGGGCCTCAAGTGTCAAGCAGCGTTCTTGGTGCCAGTTCTCTTGAGAGGCATTCCATAGCTTTCGAAGGGTTCCTTCTTAGAGGATCAGTAGGGATTTTGTTTTGTTTTGTTTTGTGAAATGTACCATAAAGAAAGTACAGGTTGTGTAATTAGAGTGATGATGTAGAGCTGGAAGAGGCAGTCAGGGTAGCACTTTAGAGTTGGAAGGTCTGGCTGTAAATGTACTTTCTCCACTTGATAAGCTCTCAGGTCACTTAATGTTGATAGCTTCATTTTCACTATATGTAAATGAGGGCTCTTGATAGCTATTTATTTATTGCAATGACAAGAAAAATGCCTTGGAATAAATTAAACTATTTACTGCTCACATATCACTGCCATCTTGTGCATTTTAGATTGATTTGCCTGAGTCAGACCTCTTTTGTCTGTGAGTAAAGTTTTGTGTGGGTATTCTTGGTGTGTTTTTTGGGTTTCTTCCTGTGTGATGCACAGTGGTACTCTGGGCGTGCAGCTCAGTGCCCTCATGGCTTTCTTGTCTGAGAAGGCGAGGAGGAACAGCATCTTGCTGTGTGTACCAGGCTGGCTTCAGACCCACAATACTTGTGCTCTGAGGATTCACACTATAGCTGGTCAGGAGGCTGTGGGTTATCTTCCTCATGTTTTTAGGAATGAGCAGCCATGTAGAAAGAGGCAGAAGTGAGGCTGAGCAAACTGACCAAGAGCAGGATGGGAGTAGAGTGGTTTGCAGACAGTGTAAAGCCCTAAACGTTTAACTCTGTCAGAGTTTCCACACTAAAGCACTCTGTTTACCTGTTCTGCTTCCCTTTCAGCCTGACTTCTAGTCTTTCCCCAGCTGGACTTTTCCTTGGTCTCTGGCTAGTCCCACATGTTTCCTCCTACTTAACAGAGATATAAAGTTTAAAAAGTTGGGGGATGGCACACATGCTTACAGCGTAAAGATGATAACTGAGGCGTTTCTCATTGTGTTCTCTCAGACTTCGAACCAGAGCTTACTGAGGGGATAGTCTAAGCCTGTTTGTCTGTTTGACCTTGCCTGATGTATGCATGTGTGTGTTATGGGATACTGGACTAAGGGATAGGCCACTCTTTCAGATGGGAACCAAAAGACAAACAAGAACCAGAGAGAAAGGAGTTAGGAGAGGAAGAGTGGGAGAGAACTGAAATGTTTTAAAATAAGTTGTACTTTAACAATGTTCTGCTGAGAAATAGTTGACATTTGGGCTGATTGTATTTATCTTGAAATGTTTATACATGTATACACCATTGAAATCATCACACTGAAGATAAAAGTACACCTATTACCGTGAGGCTTCTCTCCTGACCCTCTGCGGTCTCATTCTCCGGCAATCACAGTAGCCACCAAGGATTAGTTTATGATGTCCTTACAGAATCATGGGTATATTTTATTTGGAGCACTCTGGGCTCTCATTCTGCTTAATTACTTCTCTGTGTTGTAACAGAGTACTTTCTTTTGCAGGCAAGGTCTCTTTGGATGGCCTATCTAGTGTGTTTGCCCACTATTGAAGTAAATTAGTGTCTTCTGTTTGGTCTTATTACAGATAAAACAACTATAAACTTTCAAAAGTCTTTAAATGAGTATGTGTGGAGAGCTGTTCCAAGAGCGAGTGGTCTCATAAGCAAGCCCTCATTTGGCTAAGCTTGCTGCCATTGGTTGCTTCCGCCTCTGGTGACCTATCCGCTTTTGCCAAGTGGCCCATTGGGATTGGCTAAGCTTGGGAGTACTCAGTGACCGACGGTGGGCCGGAAGGCGGAGCTTAAGCTCGAGAGAGGCAGGAGCTGCAGAAGCCAGAAGTAGGAGAAGCAGGCAGGAAAGCAAGAAAGATGTACCAGTTGGAGGCCCGTATGGGGGAAAAACCTCTTGAAAGTAAAAGAAAAGTAACAAGTATGCAATTTTATTTCTTAGAATATGGAGTAGTAAAATAACTGCATTGCTCAGAAACTGAAATTGTTTTCTAAAGCAATTTAGTCTCAACCAGCCATAGGCCTCAGGTGTCTCTGTATGCTTTCCAGACCTTAGTGTATGATCCTATTTTTAATTGTAGCCAATTTGATTATTTTGTAATGGCATCTTACTGTGGTTCTAATTTGACTATTTTCCTAAGGAACTAGAATGTGTATGGGGGAGGGACACAGGTGGATATGGAAGCCAAAAGGTCCATATCAGGTGGTCAGGAGTCTTCCTCTATCACTGTGCCCATTAGTTTTTGAGGCAAGGTCTCATTATTTCGACTACACTGGCTGGGTGACAAGTTCCAAGAGCCTACCTGCCTCCACCTCCCCAGTGCTGAGGTTGCAAGTCCACACTACCATGTCTGACTTATGTGTTGGTTTTGGGCATCCAAACTCACCCTCATGTTTCCTGCATAGCAGGGAATTTATCTACTGAGCTAGTCCCCTCTTTCCCTTTTGTTATTTATGTTGCCTTCGCACAAGTCACTCATTAGGTATACAGCAACATTTTCTCTTTATCTATAGTTTATCTTTACTTTTGTTACGTTTTGTTTTCATCACAGGGTGTGCGGTCTTTACTGATCTCAACTTCAGATATTATATTCCATGTTATGTTTTTTTTGGGGGGGGGTTGGTTTTTCAAGACAGGGTTTCTCTGTGTAGCTCTGGCTGTCCTGGAACTCACCCTGTAGACCAGGCGGGCCTCGAACTCAGAAATTCGCCTGCCACTGCCTGGCTGGATGTTCCTAACATCGATGCATTCCATAATTAGTCTGTCCCTTAATTGTTCCTTGTTCCTTGTTTTTAAGCAGATTGTCAGCATGGAACACAAGCTGGTTTGAGCTTGAGGTAGTCCTGCCGTAGCCATCTGACTGCCGAAATCTAGGTTTCTCCCATGCAATGCCTGTTTTTCATATACATGTTTTCCATTCCTTTTAAAATGACTTTTTGACTGAATTTTTTTCTTTGAACTGATGGACAATTTAAATTATGTTGCTTGGTTTCTAAGTATTTGGGGCTTTTCTAGAGGCCTCTCAAATGCTGATTGCTAATTTCGTTTCACTCTTCTTGTAAACATGTAGACTGATTTGTTAGCATTTAGTGTTAACATGACTGTTTTTTTTTTTTAACCTCTTACTGCTTTTCCATCTGTAGACCATCCGATTTTGAGAGACAGATACTGAAATCTCCCAACTATTGGAAAACATACAATTAATTTCTCTTTTTTCTCTCTCTCCCCCCTCCTTTTGAGGCAGGGTCTCACAGTGCACTTGGAATTCACCGGTGGCCAGCAAGCTCTAGCAGCTTTTCTGAGTCTGCCATCCACAAAATGTTGTAGGCAGTGATTCAACACAAGCATGGCCATACCTGGCTTGTCATGGCTGGGATCAGCACTCGGGCCCTCTTGCTGCTGTAGCATGCACTTATGCCTACTGAGCCATCTCTCCACCCAGTTACCTAGAACTGAGGTTAGGTGGAGGGATTGTGAGTTAGTGCTTAGTAGTAGTATTTAGGAAGTTTTAAAAGTAAGGAGATAGGTCCATAACAGTTGTAGCAAGTAATTATTAAAAATCAATCTACGTTAACGCAGTGAGATAGGGCTCTGCAAGCTGATGTCTTCCCAGGTTCCTGCCTTTAGCCTGCTGCCGAACCCTTGCTTGCATTTCCCAAGTCATCCTTGCCCTGAAGCTAGCCTGCCAAGAATGGTGGCTGCTGGCTGTAAACCCCCAGCCCCTATTTATAACAGTAAATCTTAAACCCTCAAAATGCTCACACAAAAACTCAAAACGCTATTGATATAAATACAAGTTACACACGTAGACAGAGCAAATGTGCCCTATATTACTCTGTTGTCCTATGATACTGTGGCTTTTTAGGCCACGTGGATTTGGTTCATCTTCTTTTCCTATAGCTTCCATCTTGTCTCCTCCTTTCCATCCCTCTGTTTCTCTGTCCCCTCTCTGAGACTTTCAGCTCTGCTTTCTCGTCCACTGCCCAATCACAGTCTCTAGCCTTATCTGACTAACAAACTGAATACAAGTAATACTATAAATTTGTGTCTTTATAACTAGTTAAACTTTTGGTATGCGTTTCTTAGTCATTGTTCTATTGCTACAAAGAAACACCATGACCTAGGCAACTCTTAAAAACTAAATCATTTAACTGAGGCCTTGCTTACAGTTTCCGATGTTTAGCCAGTTCCTGTGATAGGAAGCATGGTAGCAGATAAGCATTGTGCTAGAGAAGTAGCTTAGAGTTACATCCTGACGCACGGGCCAGCAGAGAGACGGGAACTAACGTTACACCTGACGCACGGGCCAGCAGAGAGACGGGAACTAGCGTTACACCCTGACGCACGGGCCAGCAGAGAGACGGGAACTAGCGTTACACCTGAGGCACGGGCCAGCAGAGAGATGGGAACTAGCGTTACACCCGGACGCACGGGCCAGCAGAGAGACGGGAACTAGCGTTACACCTGAGGCACGGGCCAGCAGAGAGACGGGAACTAGCACACCTCAGAGCCTCCAGCAGGGCACATGGTCTAATCCTTTTAAACAGTTGTACTTGCTGGTGACTTAAGTGTTCAAATATTTGAGCCTATGGAGGGGCATCTTATTCAACCACCATAGTGTATTTGGTCACAAAATTTAAAACTAAAGAAATACTCTGAACACCATTGACTGAAACACTTAAAGTGTGTGAATTATATCTCAGTAAAGCCGTTAAAAATGCCAGGTAATTGTCAAAGAGAAAAGTAAGAAATAAGAAAATACTACTAATAAATAAATGTACCTTTTTCTTCATAGGTTTATTCTTTTCAAAATTATGGAATCTAAGTGGATTTCTAAAAAAAAAAATCAGAGAGTTTTTCATTTTAGCTCTAAAAGTTTTAAAATGTATGATACTGAGAAATTAGTTTTCATAGTTTCCTCTAAGTGTGTAAAATGTGACCATAATAATAAACAGGCCTTCCATGTGCTGGGTACATGTTGTGTTAGGTTTGTAGTCCTAAAAGCCTTACACTGCCTGGGCCTGTCGTAGGACTGACTGTTCCCTAGTGTTTCCCTGGGTTGCCAGGGGATCAGGAACATGGCAGGTACTTTTATCATAACACTGAGTTTAGCATTCCTAGCTGAAGTTCTTAGTTATACAATTTTCTTTTTTCTTTTTAAATATTTCACAATTCATTTCATGTTTTTCATCAGGCAAGTTTGCCTAGAAGATTGAAAAATCCAGAAAAATCTTAATTTTATGTTTAGAATGCCCTCTCTCACATGCAGTCTTCACAACCAACAGCATATGTTAATTGGTTTCCATGTTTTGGTGGTTTGTATATGCTTGGCCCATGTGGCACTGTTGGAAGGTGTGGCTGTCACTGTGGGTGTGGACTAGCTGCCTGGAAGTCAGTGGTTTGTTAGCAGTCTTTGGTTGAAGTTGTAGAACTCTCAGTCCCTCCTGCACCATGTCTGCCTGGACACTGCCATGGTTCCCATCTTGATGATAATGGGCTGAACCTCTGATCCTACAACCAATTTCAATTAAATGTTATCCTTATAAGAGTCACCTTGGTCATGGTGTCTGTTCATAGTAAAACCCTAACTAAGTAAGACACATGTCATGCAAAGGTCCTTCCCCATGTCCTGCTGATTTTTTTATTATTCTTTTTCTTCCATTAATTTATCTGTTCACTTTACATCCTAGTCACTGCCCCCCCCCAAACACACACACACAACACATAACCCCTCTCCCATCTTGTCTTCCCCTTCCCTGAGAAGGGGGTGATCCCCCTTGAGTACCAACACCCCTTGAGTTTGAGTACCAACCCACCCAGGCACATCAAGTCACTGTAGGAGGAATAGCTACATCCTCTCCCACTAAGGCCAGACAAGGTAGCCTAGTTATGGGAACAGGATCCACATGCAGGCAGCAGAGTCAGGGACAGCCCCTCCCCCCGTTGTTGGGAAACACACATGAATACCAAGCTGCGTATCTGCTCCATGTGTGTTGGGGCCTAGGTCCAGCCCATGTATGCTCTATGTTTGGTGTTTCAGACTCTGAGAACTCCTATGGAGTATCTATGCCCTCCAGGTACCTCAGTCCTTTGCCGAACTCTTCCACCAGACTCCCAGAGCTCCACCTAACGTTTGACTGTGACTCTCTGCATCTGTTTCAGTCATCTACTGGGTGGAGCCTCTCTTAGGACAGGAGTTATGCTAGGCTCCTGTCTACAAGCATAACAGACAGTAGTAGTGTCAGGTTCTTGCCCATGAGATGGGTCTCTATTAATTAATTAGTCATTAGATCATTAATTAATTAGTCATTAATTAGTCATTCCCTCCTTCTCTGCTCCATTTTTATCTCTGTACTTCTTGTAGGCAAGACAGATTGTTGGTCAGAAGTTTTGTGGGAAGGGCCTCCCAGTGAAGGGAGTCCTGCCTGACTAGAGGATATAGTTTCCTTTTTTCCCTGAACCCGTGGCATGTCTATTTTTTGTGTATCTTGCAATTTGTCAGCCTCCTCTCAAGGTTGGAGGCCACTCGGGCTTTTAGAGGTCATGTCAGACATTTGACCTTCTTCATATTATTTTTTGCATAATTATTTTCTAAAAGAACTAAAAATTCCAGCCTCCCCCTCTCCCTCCCTTATTTTCTACTTCGTAATATTAGAGTTACATTTTATTAAAAATAAATTTATTATTTTAAAGAATGATATTTTGTTAATTTTGTAATGTTTACTGAATCAGGATTTTGGCAGGAAGACAATCTATACTTGGGAATCCAAGAAAGGGACTAAAGCAGAAGGAAATCCTTGTAGCGGTGTTGGGAAGAAGGAGCGTTAGAGCCAGTGAGGTCACCCAGAGAAGAACAGCTGAAGGAAAGACCAGGGAGATGGAAGGTACTGCCAGTCCAGTGAGAACCTGGACCACTGGGCAGACACTGCCCGGTAGCAGCAGGGACCGTTGTGAAGCCCAGGCTCAGCTAGGGCAGGAGTAGTGAGTCCCCTCCCGCCATCTTGGGCTTTTGTTTCTTTCTCTGTGAAGCAAGCTTAGGACTAGGAAGCCCAGGAGTCTGGAGAGGGGAAGTTATGAGACTTCGCCTCCTGGTCAGGGTGAGCCTGAAGGCAGATGACGTGAACAGGACGGCTAGCTTCACAATGGATACACCGAATATTTGCCGACAGTCACATGCTGCTGACTAGGGTGCCACAGCTGCTGGCTGATGCAGGTAGCATCCCTCTGGAAGTTATCCTGGCAGATGTGAGTGAAGTGATAGGTTTAGGAAACATCCCGGAAAAGCTGCTGGGGAAAGCATCCCACACTTTGCTGCGTCTCCCTGTGGGATTGACAGCCTCACCAAGGAAAGAAAGTAGCTTTTTCTAGCATTGTAGACCATGCGAATGCGTTGCACTGAGGCTGAGTCTAAATGTCCTATTTTTTTTACCCCTGTGAAAGCCCTGAGTCCACCACAGCTGACTGGAGTGTGAAGTCAGGTTCTTCATGTGTTCACACTCAACCCAGTCACTTGCTACCCTTGCTCTGATCTATGAGGCGAATGTCACAGAACCATTGCTGCTTGTTGTAAGGGAAAGAAATATGTACTCCTCTGAGCTACAATCAGGCAGCATAAGTCTTAGCCAATTTTTGGACATTTGAGATTTTAAATTGTTTAAAGCAAATCATTTGATTTTTCTTACAGAGGTACTTACAAGAATTTTTAAAAGAACGTTTTTGTCAATAGCATTCATTGTTGTTGACCATGGGGATGGCTCTGATTCATTTATCCGACTTGTAATTTGTAGCATTTTATCAGCATACAACTTCTTGCTTGGTTTTGGCAGCATCCTCGAGTATGAGTTTAGAGGTGGGGTGTTAACCCCAGCCTCTGAATGAAGGATCCCCATGCTAACAGGTTCAGTGATTCATTGGTAGAACCAGAGTCTTCTATCCATTATACAGGCACAGGAAAATGAAATAGAAATAAAAAGAGTTAATCTCCAGCTTTTTTAGTGTGTGTGTGTGTGTGTGTGTGTGTGTGTACACATATGTAAAATTTGGTTATACAAAAGCAAAGGCTCCAGTCCGCAGCATGGATTACCCTGCACAGTGATCACGCAGCTGAAAGGTTTTGGCATTTTTGATCTCCATCTCTGTCTCCCTCTCTTAAAAAGTTAGAGGAGGAGCTAGAGAGATGGCTCAGTGGATAAGAGAACCAGCTGTTCTTCCAGAGGACCCAGGTTTAGTTCCTAGCAGCCATGTGGCAGCTCACAATTTCTTAGTAACTCCAATTCCAGGGCATCTTACATACATGCAAGCAGGACTCCAGTGTACATACAAATGAGTGAATGAATAGTAAAATCTTTAAGTACTGCTTAGGATATGCTTCAGAGCTAACGCTCCTGGGTGACACTCGTGCTCAGTCCAAAACCCCACCTGTGTTCCTTTCTAGCTCCAGCACTAGATGTCGACTGGCAGAGCAACAACACCTTTGCATCTTGTAGTACAGATATGTGCATTCACGTCTGCAAATTAGGACAAGACAGACCTATCAAAACATTCCAGGGACACACGGTAAGAAGTCTTTTCCCTTCTATAAGTGGGTATTTTGAGCGAATAATATCAAGTAATATTTAAGAATAGTTTTTAAGTATGTATATAGTGGCAGCCCGTTGTATAAAATGAAAATATAAATATACTGTTGTTTTTAGAATGAAGTAAATGCTATCAAATGGGACCCAACTGGCAATCTCCTCGCCTCCTGCTCAGATGACATGACATTGAAGGTAATTCAGATAGTGGGTGCTTTATGTCTCATGGGCATTTAAGGCTTCTTCTTCTTTTTTTTCTTTTCTTTTGTTTCTTTTTGTGGGGCATGGGTCTCATACACTTCTGGCTATCTTGGAACTCAGCTATATAGATCTGGTTGGCCTTGAATTCCAGATACTCACTGTCCCCTGCCTCTTGAATGCTGAGTAATGGCTTGTACTACCGTACCTGGCTTAAAGCTATTTCAAATGTCCTCTTGCGTTGCAAAGTCGATCATCAATGGGAGGAGAGGCCCCGGGCCCTGTGAAGGTTCTGTGCCCCAGTGTAGGGAATGCCAGGGCCAATAAGTGGGAGAGGGTGGGGTGGCAAGCCGGGGGGGTGGGGGGGGAGACAACAGGAGTTTATTCTTGTTGTTTTTTTGTTTTTTGTTTTTTGTTTTTTTGAGGGGAAACTGGGAAAGGAGAAATCATATGACATGCAAATAAAGACAATATCTAATAAAAAAATCACATTTTGAAAATAAAAAATGGCTACTTTGTGGAATAAACTATTTTTCTCTTTGTGGCTTCCTAAAATAAATAAATAAATAAATAAATAAATAAATAAATAAATAGTGTCCTCTTGCTCTGTAAACCTAACTGAGGACTTTTCTAGCTTTTTATTGGTTAATCTTGTTTCCTCTGAAATGCTTACATACTTGAATATAGGAAATTCTATTAAAAGAATGGCTATGCAGTGAATTATGCTGCTGTATTTATCACAGTTCTCACTGGTAGTGAGGCTATAAGGGCATAGATTAATGTATAAGAGGCCTATGAAAATCTGTACACAAGGAGATTGTGAATTCTCTGTTGTCTTCAAACTGGAAACCTAGGAAAGCTAGTGTCTTACTTTTGTTATGCTAAGATACTATGATGAAGGCAACTTATAGAAGAGTTTATAGAAGATTTATCCCACAGGTAGTGAAAACATCATGTTGAGGTAAAGACCAGCTTAGTGCTAGTCTCTGCAATGACTGAGCCCTTTCACTTCCTAATGCCACACATGCTCTACTGAAAACATTTTTCCTCAGCCTCAGTACCAGGGACCGTAGTGACAACCCTTACAAATAGGGTGGTCCTGCAGGAAAAGAACTTGGTTTTCTAGGAAAAGGCTAAGTGTTCCTTCCCCTCCCTTAACCTCCAGGCTCAAATGTAGGACTTGGGTATGCTAAGGAAGCGTGACAATGCAGAGCTGCATCCTTAGCCTTGTTTTGGTTGTGGTTGGTTTCATTTTTGTTGCTGTTTGTGTGTGTGTGTGTGTGTGTGTGTGTGTGTGTGTGTGTGCCATAATCTCACTGCGTAGCCTGGGCTGCCTTTGAATTTGAGGTCCTGCACATCCTCAAGAGTATGCTGGGTGGTATAGGATGATATCACCATGCTGGCTTCCCTGTCTTCGCCTTGTGTTTTCTTCACATGCACATGCGTTAACACTTATAATATAAAGGAATGCCAATATTCAGAGAAACTTGTTTCGTAGATTGAGCTGCAAGCTGAAGAGCCTAGCACTAGACACCTTGGGGTCTAGATTGCAGGGTTTTTCACCCAACAAAGAACTCTGGGTCACAGAGGATTTCAAAGCAGAAATGAAGTGGGTGGTGTGTTATGAACAGCAGGCTATAGATGATAAACTTCATGAAACAAAGTTCCTTAGCTTGAGAAGATTAGCAACGTGGAAAGAGGAATGTGACAAGGGTTACCGGAGTGACATGGTAAGCTTGCCAGACCCAAAAGCTTGAAAACAAAAGCCAAGTTTTAGAAATGTATGGTCAGCCTCATTTCCTAGGACTGTAAACTCCTGAGCTACAAAGCACTGTGTGAAGTTTACTGCATTTCAAGAGTGTTTGTGTTTGTGTGTGGGAACTGAACCAGGGGCCTCGAAGGATGCTAGACCACTCACACACACACACACACACACACACACACACACACACACACACCGCTAAATTACTGGAACCCTACCTAGTTCAAGGGCTTTGTAAATGTAGAGATGAGTTAGTTCACTCAGCTTCAAGTTTTGCAATCAGGAATAGATGGATCAAAGTTAAATACCACATTCAACTACTTTTACATTTCTTTGTTGTTATTCTCTTGATGTTTGGCTGTGCATTTTTGTTTTTGTTTTGTTTTACTTTAAAGATCATGCTTTTAAAAGTATCTGTTGTTCAGGAAACTGCCACATTTCTTCTTTTGGTTTAGATCTGGAGTATGAAGCAAGATAACTGTGTCCATGATTTGCAAGCACATAATAAAGAAATTTATACTATTAAATGGAGTCCGACAGGACCAGGGACAAATAATCCAAATGCCAACCTGATGCTAGCAAGGTGATGTGTCTGTCTCACTTCTCCTGTTGAGTCTCTCATGCATAAAAATTTTGGGAAAAATATGGCAGAAAACAGGAGGCATATCTTGAGGGAAATAAAGTTCAGTGGGAACCTTTAAACATGGGTTTTTAATATTAGAATTTCAGGGCTTACTGCTTTTTTTATATGTATTAATATAAAATCCAATATGAATAAAACCCAATAGTTTTTATCCAATAGGTTTTGCATATTGGCACACACTTATAACCCAGCACTTAGGCCAGGGTGCCTAACAAAGTAAGCCTGAAACCCACCCGGGCTCTATAGTGAGACTCTCTATCTCAGTTAACGGCAGATCATTTGGGCATAGGATAATAAAAGTCCATCAGCATTTTTTTTTATAAAGAGATTGAGAACCAAGGACCAATAACCAGGATTGCTGGGAGTAAAGTGATTGGGCGGGGCCAGGGCCTTCAGTCTTTTGCATGTTTCCCCGCCAGTTCCCACAATATTTGGATTATAGCACTTTAATTTGCTCGCCTGTTAGGATGGGCAGAATGTGGGAGGCTAGAGGCAAGGCCAACAGAGTATTTGGTTACTTAAAAAATTATTTTCCCTTTCCATTTTTAGTGCATCTTTTGATTCTACAGTTAGGTTATGGGACGTAGACCGAGGGATTTGCATCCATACTTTGACAAAACATCAAGAGCCCGTGTACAGTGTGGCTTTTAGTCCTGACGGCAGGCATCTGGCAAGTGGCTCATTTGACAAGTGTGTGCACATCTGGAACACACAGGTATGTTCCATTAATTTAAGTTACATTTACTAAATTAGAAGCATTTATCTATTTACTTACATTTTTGTTTTCCTTTATGTGACATCAGTATAATGCTTAGTTTTAATAATCTAAGAGCACTTGGCACTTTATAGTTAAATCAACACTGACTAAAAGTTGCATTTATACGTGCAAAGTCAATTTAGAAATAAATCTCTCCTTTACCTGTTTGATTCTTGAGCCGCATGGTCTATATGAAATGAAGAAGCTTATTGTAAACTTGACTTTGTTGAGGTAAAAGGACAATATCTCCTCAGTGACCTAGCGCTTGCCTATCTTTTCAGGGACGATAAAGAGCTGCCCCCAGATAGAAGCCAGTATGTTGCTTTTGCTCTCACTTTTTAGCTTTAACATTGTGACCCGCGAACCGCCCTGTGTTGGTGTAGGGCATGCTCATGCATTGTCGGCAGCCGTTTCCTATTCTGGAGGAGATGTCCACTGTAGTGTATTTGATGAGTCACTTGCTACAAACCATTCACATGAGTATATTTCATGAAATTACATGTCTGCTGGCTCAAAAAGGCCCATCCCGAAGAGCTTCCGGCCATCCTTGCCTTCGTGGCCGATGATGGCCTCGTACTCAGCAGGGCCCAGTCTCCAGGTGGAGGGTGATATTTCAGTGAGATTCCAAGCTTACGTTATTATGAGAATGAAGCTGAGTAACCTTATCAGTATGTAGGCTGAGATCTCTGCAGTTTTGAAAATTCTCGAGTTTTACTTTTAAAAACGAGCATTTAAACTAAAGACATCATTATGGCACTTTGTACATATTTTGATTTTATTAAACCTGTTTCCTGCTTCTCTCTCTCTGACGCTCTGCCCACCCCTACCTTCACTTCCCCCAGCTGCCATTCCGGCCTCATGCTGTCCTCTCCCTCATTAAGACCACTCTAATCCTTCTCATAACCGTAACTCTAGTTTCATGATGTGCACTCCAACCAACATTAACAAATGCTAAAATGCAGGATACTCCTAAGAGGAAATGTTTTATTTGTCGTTCCAGCTCTACTGATTTTCCTGTAACATGTCATGGTTAATTTTCTCTAAGGTTACATAACATTTCATTGTGTATACATGTTTCCTTTGTTCTCTTCATTCATCTGTTGATTCTCATCTTGAATAGTACAGCTATGTACATGTCTCTGGTGTGTTGACTGAGTCCTTCATCTGTGTGCTTGGGGCACGGCTCCTCTGCTTCTCTCCCTCACTCTCTACGAACCTCCATAGTGATTTCTGTAGTGTTATACTAGTTTGTACTCCTATTAGCATGTTGGCACTTTTTTCTTGACAGCCATTCTGACTGGGGAAAATAGAAGCTCAAAGTAGTTTCAGTTCACCTTTCTCTAATGGCCAAGGATTTTGAACCATCAGTACTTGTGTTCATAGCTGAATCCACAGTCATAGGTCTAATCACTGTGTACATTATGTGTCTTGATCCTTGTTATTCTTCAGATTTTCTGTTCTTGGTGCTTTATTCTTCAGCAGGTACCAAAATAAATAACTGTACATTTCTACATTTGTTTGATCCCTAAATTTATAAGTTACGTTGAGTTCATTACTCAGGAATGTGCTATATCTGCTTATCTGTCTATTTCCTTAATAAATACGTATTCTTTATAGTTGTTGTTAAATGTTTGCAAGACTTTCCAGTGGAAATCCATTGTGAAAAAATAATTTTAGTGAAATGTAGCTCACTTAAGTAAGGGACATGGCCAGCTCTCTGCTGTTTTGAACCATTTTACCTTTTGAAAGTTCAGTGTGAAATGGCAGATGGCATCTGGTGATATATGCAGGATTGTTCCTTCATGTTTCTCATAGTGTGCCTCCTGCAGGTATGACAGTCAATAGGGTGGTGTCTTATTCCAGCATAGAGATGAGATGATGTGACCCACTAACTCTCTCTGTCATAGTTCTGCCTACTTAGACTTGTTTGGGTTCATTATTGCTCTGTATGAACTTAGAGATAGAGTGATGCCTGTCCTTACAGTAGGTCGGTAGAGAAGTAGTTTGTTCATGGCTGGCAGATGGCCATTTGTTTACTCCACAATCATCCCTCAGTGGAAGGTCTGTAGTCATCCATCAGTGGAAGGTCTGTAGTCACCCATCAGTGGAAGGTCTGCAGTCATCCATCAGTGGAAGGTCTGCAGTCATCCATCAGTGGAAGGTCTGTAGTCATCCCTCAGTGGAAGGTCTGCAGTCATCCATCAGTAGAAGGTCTGTAGTCATCCCTCAGTGGAAGGTCTGTAGTCACCCATCAGTGGAAGGTCTGCAGTCACCCATCAGTGGAAGGTCTGCAGTCACCCATCAGTGGAAGGTCTGCAGTCACCCATCAGTGGAAGGTCTGTAGTCATCCATCAGTGGAAGGTCTGCAGTCTACAGCGTTTGTGCCACTCATTCCTTTCTTTCCTCAGTAGCGATAGATACTTAACACTGCTCTACTCAACTTTCTCTTCAGTTTTCTACATCCATGAAAACTCTTAAAAAGGACAAAACTTTTTCAAATTTCTGATCACACTTCATCTGTGGTTTGCACATGATGTTGGGCTGAATTTGAACAGGAACTACCCTAAAGCACTTTGGACACATTTTTAGAGAACTTCTGTAACATCTTTCAAGAGGAATATGTATATCTTTTCTTCCTTTATCTTCTTTGGACTACCTCTGGACCACTCCTTCTACTCTAGGAAACGTGCTGTAAACAGCATGAACACAATGTCTTTCTTAATGTTTACATTTTGTCTTTGATATGCATTTTCCTCTTGGCAAAATGTATATGTCCCTTGGTGACAAGAATGCTTTGTATTCTGCATTCACTGTTCATGGTAGGTATTGTTTCAAAGAAGCTAAAACTCCTAGTGGGAATGGTCACCAACACTAGAAAAGCAGTTTGTGCTGAAACCATTCTTTAAGGATAGTCTGATAACATTTGTGAAAGGGTTACCATAGAATTATTATTTCTAGAGGTTTAAAACCTGCCTATATTGTTATTTGAAACCAAGTCCCACCTCTGATTGCATAAAAATTAATGTATCATATATTTTTGACTCATTCTCAGACCCAGTCTATTTATAAATTCTTTTATCTTTGACAGTTTATTTTGAGCTCATATACTGCCTTTTAAATTAATTATTTATACTAAGTTTATATGGATTACTGTAATTCTGTAGTAGCCTCTTAAGTAGGTTCTCTCCTCCCTCGCCTTTTCCTCTCTTCCTTGTCTTTTCCAATTAAAAATTACTATACAGTAACTACACATACTAACAGGTTTCACTATGATATGATTATAAATGATACAGTGCACTTTGATTAGCTTTCCTCCACTATTCTCTTGTCACATTCCCACTAGTTCGCTCCTCCCATGTAGTTCTCTTCATCTATCGGCATCTGGGGGGTTGGAGTAGAGTTGCAATGGGAGCCTAGGCAGCTTAGCAGTGGGTACACCACTGAAGAAAATGTCTCTTTTTCCTCAAGCAACCATTAACTATTTAGAGATCCTCAAGAGGGGTGGGGGTGAGGATTGGCTTTGTGAGTTCCTTTCCCATATTACAGATTTCTATAATGATACTTAGGTTCTGTTTTTCATATTTTTAGACAGGTGCTTTAGTTCACAGTTACAGGGGAACAGGTGGAATTTTTGAAGTTTGCTGGAATGCAGCAGGAGACAAAGTTGGAGCCAGTGCTTCGGATGGTTCAGTGAGTATGCACATGAATTATTAAAGACAAGGGGACATGTTAGGGGCATAGTTGTGTTCTTTACAAAATAATAAATTTTGGTTAAGGTATCAACACCATTCCTAACACCCCTCCCTGGGCTGTGTGCTAAATATGTTTATTACATTTGCATAATATAAATAAAACTTAGGGGTGATTTTGCCAAAGAGTCTTCATAAGCAAGTAATGAGGAGGTTTCAATGTAAACCTTCCATTTTTGGAATTAAATGTAATGAAGTATCTCTTGGTAAATGGTCTTTTTAAGGCCTGCTTCCCACCTCTCCTCTCTGTAAAGGAGTGTTGAAGGATGAGGAATGGAGGCTGGTTTCTGTGGGGAGATACTTGGTACTGACCTTCAGGATGTTGTTAGTAGATTGTGGGAAAACAAACGGTAGTTGAGCCTCTGCCATTCTGAAGCAGGAAGGCTGGAGAGAGGAAAAGTGAGCTGCTAGCTGAGATGGCCCCATAACCCCTGGTGCGTTCTGTTCAGATCCGAGTCTGCTTTGTGTGTTCTCCATCCCCTTTTTACTGACTATAAAGACTAAGTCCTTAAACTTTCAGCAGCACTTTCTCTGGTACTGTAGCTCGGGAGGGCTCACATCACAGCATAGTGACCTGACGTCCTTCAGTTAAGGCTTCTTTCCATGATTTGTTACCTTGGTTTTATGAATTTGCATCTTAGAAACAGATTGTAAATTACACTGTATTCTTTATAGAAGTTAAGCTTGCAAAGTAAAGTAGATTTCTTGATACTGGCTGACTGTTGTCATCTCTTTCAGGTTTGTGTCTTAGACCTTCGGAAATAGCGTTACTAGTTGGAAGCCATGGACCGACTATGAATGTGTACATAGCCACAAGACTATCCCTGACCCATATACTACTATAGTCCCACTTGAACCATGGCCAGTCCACTACAGCCAAATCGAAGAGAAATATATACATGCAGTATATATGAACACAGCTGTACCCTGAAGATGACAGTCTCATCCCAGCTTGTGAATTATGCTCACCAAGTGCTGGGATCTAACCTGCTGTGCCCCCTTTAAGTAGCGTTTAGAAGTTTGGAAATGAAAACCAGAAGAGAAGGAATATGTGTTATAAGAGCAAACTACACATGTCCCAGTTTTGAATTTTAATGACGGCCTTGTTTCTCCCTTTGAGTCAGCAGACACCATGGATTATATTCTTTTTCCCCTTCAGTAGTGCGCAGTTTGTATGTACAGAGAACATGGACTTAACAGAAGCTTGCGGCAGTAGTTGGTTCTTACTTCCAAGTTTGTTTTGGTTTAGATTAAGGATGCATGAAGTAAGGAGTGAATCATTTTCTTGCTTTTTTTTTTTCTCACCTTTTAAACAACAAAAAAAAAAACTCTTAAAAATATTTTACTGCATTCTTTGGAAGAGGTAGATGTTTGGTACATTTGATGGCTCCCAGAGCATATACTCAATAGGTGCATATTGTGGAGGGAATTGGAATAATAGGAAACTACATGACTTCTGTCATGTCACTCTCTGAGACACATCAGCAAAGGGTGTGATCTTAGCTTAGCTTTGTTTTGTTTTTTTTGTTTTAGTTCTTTCTTTCTCTCTCTGTGTGTATATGTGTGTGTATGTGTGTGTATGTGTGTGTGTGTGTGAGAGAGAGAGAGAGAGAGAGAGAGAGAGAGAGAGAGAGAGAGAGAGAGAGAGAGCGCTTAAATAAAATAGTTTCTTTTGGGGGACATATTTCTGCCAATTTAAAGACTAGAAGGGCACAACCTTTTTTTTTCCTTTTTTTTAATACCATAAAGAAGAGATTTTTTTTAAAAAAAAATAATAATCTTCTGACGTCTTGTAGCCATAACTAAATTATGGTTAAAATGTGCACTATTGTGAGAAGGAGCAACATAGTTTGGGGCTTTTTTTTTTTTTTTATTTTACCATTTGTCTGTTTTACTTTGTTTCTTAAGAGATTAAAATATTTCTGGATAAGGATTAGCTTCTCAAAGTGTCCATCATTCTGTATAGAAGCTTACATATTTGAGATTCCAGTATTAAAAAATCTCTCATGTTACTTTTCTTTTTACAAAGCAAGGTTACAGCATATAACACTGCCATTACATGGCTAAATGTTTGCTACCTTAGTTTTAAAAACAGTTTTTAAAGGCTTGCTTTGAGGTATTCTTGGATAGCAGTGATGGAGAACTTAGGAGAAGGATGGCTGAGGCTAGCCCTCTGCCTACGTCTATGGCGCGAAGGCTGCGCTTTGTCAGGCAACGTAGATCTAAGCTGCTGTTTCTTCCAGTAATCACTACTATATCATGTCTTTTACTCGTTTATATCAGGTTTTTTTTAAAAAGATATAGGTATCCAATCAGATTTCGTACGTTGAGCTAAAAGTAAGATATACCTACAAATGTTCACCAGAGGCTGTGTTTGTGAAGGTAGTTGACAGGACAGTCGATATTAATGGAAGAACCCAGGAGCGTTGGTTCTGAAGAGAAAGAACAGTTGTCAAATTTATATCTTTAAATTTTTAAATAAGAAATTGCTTAGCAAATTTATAACACTATTTGTGTCAGTAGTTATTTTTGAGGCCTTTGACTCCTGAATCTCACCCTGTGTTCTACGAAGCGGCTCTAACCCAGCCCCGCAGCTTTGATGCTCTGTATGTGCTGCCTTGCTCTTTACAAAACAGCGTTGATTGACGCAGGTCTTGGCTTCACTAAGCTAGGGTGGCATTTGCTTTTGGTAAAGAGGATGAATACACTTAAATGTTACCACACATTGTTATATCTACCCCATCGTTTGTGGGGACTACGATACTGTAATAATATTAAGAGTTGCATCCAGAGAGGCAGTCATCTATGGTTTGTGCCAGGTGTTTTGGGGGTTCAGTCACACTGAAATATTTAGAACCCATTGCTCTGTGGCTCTCTAGGAATTCTAAAATGCTGAGTATCTGGCACTTGAGATTTTGCTTTTACTGCAAGAGGGTCACATCTGTTGGCCTCTGTTGTTTAAAAATAATATTAAAAATAAAAAAAACTGTGCAATAATCTTTAAATGTGCTCCCAGGAATAGACACAAATGTTTTGAGTATGCCTAAGCTGCATTTCCTCCAGCGCTGCATTTGTCAATTGCACTGAATCTGAACCTGAAGTCAGAGGTGACTGTTGATAGTGCTTTTGTATTTTGATATGGACATTTTCTTCATTTGCATACAGTCATTGACATTCTTCCCAGCTGATTCAAAGACAGTCACAAATTCCTCAGATACAGCTGCCAAAACGACGGCTGAATTTTCTAATATTGTCTTGCTTTCTGTTGGGTGTGTGTTTGTTGGTTTGGTTTGGTTTGGTTTGGTTTTCCTATTTCTTTGGCTATTTTACTTTAGCACACCAGCTGTGATAGATTGTCTGATAGAAGAGAAGTGCAGAGCTTTGCTATCCCAAAGCCTCGGGTCTTTCCCTCGCAGATGTGGCTGAAGACATCCACCTTTAGGCTGATCGTCCGTGAGGTGAGCGTAGAGCTGTGCTTTGCTGCTGCTCTCGCTGTCCCTGTAGCCTGCTGACGTGCCACAATGCCGCTCCACAGACACCGCACCGCACCACGTCTTCACCCGAGCAGTCAGACGATCGCCTGAGACCACACTCGAGTGTGTCAATGCCGTCATGGGGTTCTCTACTTTCCTTCTTGTCTTTTTCTGAGAATTGGCTCTGAAGATCCAGAGACCAGTAGACTTTCTGTGGTGTTCATTTAGATCATTGTTTTATATGCTTACTGTAAGGAAGACAATAGGAGGCCTAAATGAATATCATTGGTTAAAGTAGACTGGAGGGAGCAGCTGCCACCCTTGACAGGCGTGAAGGAACCTGTGTACTCCGTGCAGGTGACCTTGGGGGACTTCGGTTTACCCTACTGTTTTCCATGATCAGGTAATATCATTGACTGTCAGATGAGTCAGGAGCGGTTACTGGAATAGTCTTAGAGTGTAGCGATCCTGTTTTCATGAGTTATCCTTTAGTGAGTATGTTTTAGGATTAAACACCTTTTACAGATGCTGAAAGTGCCTCCTTTTGTGGTATACAAAAACAAATTATGGTGCAAAAAGTAATCAATAGATTGAATCACATGAAGGGTGATTTTGCTTTTTGACATAAAAATGTCAAGAGATAGGCCAAAGATTTGTACTTTTCACTTATAAAGCACTCCTTTTTTTCCTTAAGATTCTTTCTGTCGATCAGATTTAATGAAAGAGTACTATTTTTAAGGAGCTATCTGTTTATGTAGAATGATTTTGTTAAAAGAGTAATGTAAACTATGAATGAGGAGCAGAGGCCCGCAGAGGACTGGGCCTTTTGCTATTTAAAGGAATCACGGATGACCAGGCTTCTGCAAGCACACATGACAAGTTTTACTAAATGCATAGGAAAACCATCTCAGACAGTGCTGTCTTGCTCTTTTAAAGACCATTTGTGTTTTTGTAAGCGCATGGCACATTTCCTCAGAAGCTGGATTCTCAGGAGCTCAGAGCGGTACTTGCACAGTTGCTGCAGAAATCCTGCCTCCATGGACCAGCATTGTGGCACAGCAGCAAAAGCCAGCATTTGGGGGCTAGCAGGCAGCCTACAGAAACCCTGGGGGCGGTTTTCTGTTTGTTTTTCATTCTCTCCTTTTGTCTGAAATCATCAGGGAGGGATCGGTAATAGCTCTGAAGTGTCACATTTAATATCAGTCTTTTAATACACAATCCTAGTCAAATGTAGGAGAGAAAAAAGGGGGGAGTGCTCACGTTTATTTAATCCATTCGTTTAGAATCCTGTGTCTTTATATAGCAGTTCTGAGGTGTCTATAGTAGTCTTTATTTCTGCCCTTCTGTGACAGTGTTGAAGCAGGATGAATAAATAGGCTTCTTCTTCTTCTTCTTTTTTTTTTTTTTTTTTTTTTTTTTTTTTTTTTTTTTTTTTTTTTTTTTTTTTTTTTAACCTAGCAAGGTGTTTCATGTTTTCTTTGGAATTTCTGGATAAGTTTGAGGAAACATTCTGCATGTTTTATCTGGTGTGCTTTTCTCATGTCATTACAAATGGGCAGACTTCATTGTATATCTCTGCCATCCTTAAATACAGAAGTGATTTTCTTTCCTGACTTTGACATTGTTGCTGTATATAATGTTTTTATTTGAGTTTTGCAAATCCTTTGGGTCTAGTTCTGTGAGCCTACCTTAGCACTGGGTGATGACGTCTGCAGCCTTTCTTTATTCCACAGTTAATCTTAAAGCTGACAGAGAAGTGTAAACCAGCCCGTGACAGCTTTTTGTACCTGCTTAAGAACTTTATTGTTCAATCTTCATGATGATTGTGTAAGGAAGACTGATACAGATGTTTATCTCTCCTGGACCATGTCAATGACACTTATGATGTATTTTGGTTCTACATCACAGTGATTTGTCCCCAATGACCCTTTCATCCTTTCCAGGCACATTGTGTGTGTGTGTGTGTGTGTATTGTTGCAGTTTTCCCTTTGCATTGTATTGCTTTGACAACTGTAATTTGAATCAGATCTGAAAGAGGTCCAGAATAAAATATATTTTGATATTATGTTGGCTGTGTACATAAATAAAACCTTTGATATCTATGTGGTTTATATAGACTATTTAGTCAAGTAAGAAGAGGGATTGGTGTTTGTTTACAAGTTCCTGTTTACATTTCAATTGCTTTTATCCCCCACTATTCAGTGTAGAATAAATGATTTTGCTCCAAGAGACCTCCCTACTACAACCTATCTGTCCTAGTTCTTACTATCTCCAGTGACTAAACTGCCATGGGAATCACTGTTTTCATAAACATTGTTTCCAAGATGTATACTTTAAAGAAACCCATAGATGAAATTAAAGTTTTTGCTATTTTATTACTTCTTGCAGGGGATAAGATTTTTTAAAATGAAGGGATTATTTTCTATATTTGTTAAATGATAGCATGTAATCAGCTAAGGATAATGATGACTCCTGAGTGATTTTGAAATACTGGTAGTTTATTTAGAGGATTTCACACGTGAACTAAGACTTAAGATTACTGTTAGCTTAGCATCCAGTAGCACAAGGCACACCAAGTATGTGGCTCAGGGCTTTCAGTACAGGAGCTCTTCCCTTCCTATTGCTCTCCCGTCCATGCCAACCAAACATACCACAGTGGTTCCCACCGGTAGCTGATTGCTGATCTCAGTACAAACCCAGTAAACAACGAGGACCATCCCAAGGCGCATCCTGCCTCAGTTTCCCCCAACTCTCATAGTTGGTTCCCTTAGTCAAGTTGCCTTCTCCCTGCCCTCTGCTTTCTTTGGGTTTCCTTTGTAGACGCAGGCAGCTGTAGCCTTGTCCTGCCCTCGCTGCAACTGCTAAAGCTAACAAGCTTTAGTTTTCAAGGGGTTCGTTTCTGTTGCATGGCATAGGTTGTTAATGACATTCTGTCTTCACACTTTTCCAGAAAGCCTTGGGCTGCCAAGGACTAACGTCCGTATGAGCCTGAAGTTGAGCAGAAATCTATTGACCCACCATTGCAGGGAGGTTACTTTCGATTTCCTAGCTCTCATAACTTTATCATGAATTAGATTTCTTACCTAGTATAATATGTAGCGCATTAAAGTTTACTGGTTTATTTATTTTTTCCTATATATATTCATCTGAAAACAACAGTAGAGGAAAAGCCATTCCGGACACCTGGTTTTGCACACCTGGTTTTGAGGTGCTCTTCTCTGCCGAGGCTCTGTCAACAGTCAAAATGTTAACCCTACGCTGCCCTCCCTGCATGCTTCTTTAAATGTCATCTGCCAATGCTTACGTGTCCTAACTTGTAATATTTTTGTATTAAATTTTTTAGGAATTCCTTGTAATTTCTTTATAATTTAAAATACATTAAACACAAAGTGTTTAGTAAAGTACAGACGACGATTACAAATGTTTCTTGGTTGTTGGGTTTGTGTGATCAGGTGGGAAGGAAAATTCTCACTTCTAAGAACTGACACCAGTGGGATGGATTCACCACTGGGGGAGAAAACACACACACACACACACACACACAACTATTTGATTTAAAATAATGAACTGATACACTGTCAGAAGAGACAGCCCTGTTCTGCTGGCCAGGAAAAGTATGGGCGGAGGTGTGCTGCTGTGGGGTAAGCGAGCGCCTGCAAACCTGAGAGCTAGACACCCCAGCTCCAGACTCTCCCATGACGATGAAAGCCCCAGTGTACCGCCGGAAGCTTGTCTTTGCGTCACCTGTGTCGCAGATACTGCTGTCATGTGAGGAGACCGGCAGAAGAGAAGGGCCAGACAAGCACCTACGTGTTTGATGGGGGCGATACAGAGACCACAGACTTCTCAGAGCAAATGTAGCTTGCATGAGCTTGCCTGTGAGCCAGAGTGGCTGAACACCTGCAATCCTAGCACTTGGGGAAATGGAGTCAGGAAGTTCAGTTCAAGTCCAGTCTG
>NW_022196899.1:16090835-16094653 GCF_008632895.1 Mastomys coucha
TAAGGAAAATGAACCTGTATAGTGTTTAGCCTTAATATCTCCAGCTGGGTTGACCGATATATTTTAATGGGCAGTATAAGCATAGACAAGGGACATATACTGAAATCAACTTGTTCAGATATGAGTATTAATAAAGGTAAGTTAATCTTAAAAAATAAAGTCTACCTGGAATTTGCATTAGAATTGTTTTTAACATGAAGTGGCTGGCTCACCTCTGACCCAATAGGGCGATCACAGTGATCGTCCCTTCCTGAGCTGATTTGCACGAGGCTGCTGGCAGCCTGAGGCTACCTTTGCCATTGGGTTAATTGCAGAGCATGCATACAAAGAAATTAAAGTATAAAATATAGTAACAGATCTGATCCAGCCTTAACCACTTCCTCATACCCACTGTTAGCAGTTCCATGTGTTCTTCAAAACAGTTTCTGTATAATTTTTAACTGGCCTTTATCTGAGATCTCTAGGGACTTTGGTGTCCTTTCTTCAGATGTAGCATATTCTGCTGGTCCGTCCAACTCCACCTTCATGACTGACACTTTCTCATCTTTAAAATGGTGCTAGAAGTATGTACTTCATGGATTGGCCACGAAAATTAACATTGTTGTCTGTCTGAAACCCTTAGAGAACAGAACTTGGTCATGTAACCCACACTGCGCTGCTTTCTTTAAAAGGAGTTTGACTGTGTATTTGAGTAGAGGTGCTACCATATGTGTATGGAAGTCAGATGACAACTTTTGGGGGTTCATTTTCCTCCAACTTGTTTTGTTTTGTTTTTGAAATTGTGTACTGGGGTTTTCTAGAGTCTCACCCTTTTCCTCCTTCCCTCTCTCTCCAGACAGAAAGACAGACAGACACACACAATTTATTGGAATGACTTACAGGCTGCAGTCCAACTAACCCAACAATGGCCATCTCTGACCGGAAGTTACTCAGTCCCACAAGGCGGGGTAGCTTAGCTGGTCTTCTGAATATGCAGGAATCCTGAAGAAGTAGGGTCTAATGCCAGTGAAGGGATGGATATGCCAGGAGGGCAAGCCGGCAAAGAATGAACCTTCCTTCCATTGTCCTTATATAAGCCCCCAGCAGGTGTGGCCCACATTAAAGGTGTGTTTTACTGTCTTGAGATCTGGATCACAAATGTGCTCTTCACTCCTGCATTATAGTTCATTCCACATAAATGGGTTGACAACCCACAATAGCCATCCCAGGTGGAGTCTCCATTGCTCTTGTCATAGTGCTTAAATAATACTACATACTTAGCTGGGCCTTAAGCTTCCAGCCAATTCTCTTGTCTGCATTCCATCTCCTCCTAGGGGGGCTGGGAATACAGATGCAGCCACTGTATAACTTTAGTCACTGTAGTCAGCCTTTTTATGTGGATACTGGCATGTGCAACAAATGATTCTTATATGCTGAGCCGTCTCCCTAGTCTATCTCCTACAACTTTGATTTTCCCTAGCCATATTGCGTTCTACATCGAAGTCTAGCTCCCCCATAGACACTCCTTTATTGACTTATTACAGATTGATACACATAAAACACATGGGTAGAACAGATTCATCAGTCTGCCCCTGGTGCACAGCCTGGCTTGGAGTCAGTTCAGAGTCTGTGAAGATGAGCTGCTGAACTTCCATTTAGGAGTTTGTAGAAGGAATCCCTGTTTTCATTTTCTCCATGCAGGTACAGAAGAGGAAGAGTGCAAAATAATGGTCCAAAGATTCAGCCTTCCATTAAAAAGGCCAAGAGTCATTGACTACTAAGAAGATAATCAGAATTTTAGTAAACACGAAGGGTTTTGTGGTGGGTATGCTTTGCATGTGTGTAAAACCAAAGTTCCACGGAGCTTCCCTTTCTTTGAGATGGAATCTTACTACATAGTCCAAGTTGGGCTCAATATTGGAATTCTCCTTCCACCGCCTGAATTACTGGCCTGTGTCACCACTCTGGGCACTTTTACCAAGTCTTTTGGATGAGAGGCCCTTGGGCCATGGACTATCTTAGCACTGAGTTGTTCACTGTGAAACTTTGTCATAGTTTGAAAATGCATGGCCCCAGGTGTGACACTATTTGGAAGTATGGCCTTGTTAGAGGAAGTGTATCACCGGGGGCTCGGGCTTTAAGATCTTCCTCCTAACCACATGGGATCAAGTCTTACTGACCTTCAGATGAAGATGTAGAATTCAGCTCCTCCATCATGCCTGCCTGGATGTAGATGCTGCCATGTTTCCTGCTTTGCTAATGGACTGAACCTCTGAACCTGTAAGGCAGCCCCAAGTTAAATGTCCTTATAAAAGTTGCCTTGGTCATAGTGTCTCTTCACAGCAGTAAAGCCCTAGTGAAGACAACCTTGGAAATCCATTCTTAACATATTTCCTCCTCCCCAATTCCTGGTCTTCCTTTCTTCACCCGGCATTTATTGAACATTTATTTTCTCCAAACACTGGAAATGGCAATAATGAGCCAATCAAAACAGATGGTTATTGTGAAGTGTGGCTTCAAGTGTAGATAGTTTGCATTTTTCTATAAGAGGAATGAATTGGAGCTATCTATAATTCTTGTTAATTGAAACTGAGCCAACTGGTGTTGGACTCAGATAATACATTCTGGTTTGAGGTGCTGTGTAAAGGGAAATGATTCCTGAGAGGCTGGGGGGTTTGAGTCTAGTCTATAGAGTGTCCTGATACAATGTGTTGGTTACTTTTCTATTGCTTTGGAGAGACACAGTGAGGAAGAAATTTATAAAAGAGAGCATTTAATAGGGGCTTGTGTTTTCAGAGTATGAATCCATGATTATGACTGGGAGCCTGGCGGCAGGCATGGCACTAGGACAGACGCCAAGAGCTTATGTCTGATCTACAAGCAGAGGGCAGAGACAGAAAGCCAGCTGGAATTATGTGGACCTTTGCCACCTCAGAGCCCACTGCCAGTGACACATTTCCTCCAATGAGGCCGTACCTCCTAATCCTTCCCAAACAGTTGTACCAACTGGGCTTCAAGTATTTAAACATGTAAGCTTATGGGGGTCATTTGCACTCAAACCACCAGACACCAAATGTTCTGGTCGCAGTACACTTGTACTTTTCAGGTTCTCTATTAATTATGAGTACACTTTAGCTGTCTTTGGACACAACAGAGGAGTGCATTGGATCCCATTACAGGTTGTGAGCCACCAGGTGGTTGTGCCAAGTCTGACATGGCAGTGTAAAGGAAAGCGTGACACAGCTCCTGGCCATGGAGTTGTCAGGCTATTAATCCCCATGCAACCCATGTGTGCAGATGACTGCTGTTGGCCTGAATCTGATCTGCTGTCTCTTCTATTTTACTATCAATCTCTCTTTCTGGGGAATACACTTCCCCCACCACTCAGAGCTAATCACTGCGTAATAAATGAAACAGATGCAGTACTCATGAATGAAGAATGCAGGTGGTCACGAGGCTGTGGAAGTTGAGGAACAGGCCTTCCACTTTGGCTTTCGGGCCGTGGGAAAGGATCTAGACACTATAGCCACAAGGGCCATAAAAGCCTACATGGTCCTTTGCCACACTTGGCCTTGAATTTAGAAGAATGAGGAGAAGGGAGAAAGTAAAAGAATGAGAAGGAGGATGAAGGAAGAATGATGAGAATCCTCAGAAACAGAGAATACCTGAACTAACAGCTTGCATACACTCCTGACTTGAAGTCGTCGAATTAGTCCCACTCCCAGTCCTGCCTTACTTCAGGACCATCCTCACACTGTGACTGGACTTTGACATGGTTGATGGGAATTGAACTCAGGATCTCTGGAAGAGCAGTCAATGCTCTTAAGTGCTGAGCCATC
>NW_022196899.1:16094663-16104087 GCF_008632895.1 Mastomys coucha
CCGCCTTAACTACAAAAGGTGAGGAATTAAGCATTTGTCTTAGTTCTCACTAGGAAAGGTGAGCTCAATGGAACAGTTAATCCACAGAACAAGAATTTGAAGGATTTGGAATCCTGTGCCTAAACTACTCAGTTTCAAAATAAATGAAATAAATAAATAAATAAACAAACACTTTCAGAGCATTTCAGTAGCCTTGGCACCTTTGTACTCAATTCAGCTCTCAAGAGACCACTTTGCAACTAGCGTCTTGGCTACACTATACTAATAGCAGACAACCAAATCATAATGATTCCTCTCTGATGGCATATTTCCCAAATAAACTACACATAGGAAGATTTCTAAAAACACAAATCCATATCAAAAATAGAGATGTCCTTACCCATTTCTATCCCACATTCCTAAAGTGTTTTGACAAATCTTGAGACCACTGTGACATGGTTGCTGATGGAGGTGCTAGGAAAGAGGAAAAGGTTCTGCCAAAGGAAACTTGTCACAGCTTGATGAGAACAACTGGTAGATAAAGCGTTAGCAAAAGTGCTTTAAAGGGTTGCCATAGAAGGCAAGCTCTCATCAATCTAACTGGATAGTCCAGTCAACATACTCTGTTTCCGCACAAGTCTTGTTCTGTTATATGGGAGTGACTACCGCATCTGCTTGGTGTGGCTTATGTGTAAGGTTAATTGGGGTCCTGTGTCTGCTCCACCACAGGGCATGGCCACTTCGGGGGGGGGCAGAATGTGAGGGTTTTTGACTGTACTCACCCCATGCTGTCACTGGGTAGGTGTCAGGCTATGGGGAAGCTGTGGGACAACCGCTCCAGGGGTTGGGGAGCACAGTCTGAGGTCCCCGAGACAGTAGCCTGGAGGCTGGCTCAGGGGTCCCCAGGCCCCCAGGGCCTTCTGGTTCTCAAGCTCTCTTGGGTACTTAGGTGTCCCCTGGATGCTGAGGAAGAGCTGAGAACAGATTTGGGACCTGAGGGCCAGATCTAGCCGTGGAGGAGAGGGGAGAGAAAGGAGGACTGTGGCTGGATCCCACAGGGGAGAGTTCTTGGCTTATTGGAAGGCTGGCTTGGGCTTGGGCTTGGTGGCAGCCATGGCTGGGAGCACAGAGAGGCCTTCTACTGGAGATTAGATGGGGGCTCTTTAGGCGAAAGCCTTCTCTATTGCTCCCCACGGTGAATCCCATTGAAGAGACAGTCCATGGTTTTAAAGCATTTATAGTCGTGGTGGAAAGTGGATGAGTAAAGCCATACCCCACTTCTCAGCCTACTATCTGGGAACCAGGCAAAATACCTGCCGTTCCTTGAGGGTCACTGGTGTTTCTAGCCTTAGCTCAATCAGGAATCAGGCTGCCTTTCATGGTTCTACACTTATGTGCATTTTAAAGCACAGTGCTCAGTGTATAGGAAGCCTGAGAAGTGTAATCATTTTCTTCCCTCGGCCGTGTTGGTGGAAGATGCTTGATTGACACATGAGAATCCCCTTTTGTTGAGAGTGAAGTTGTGCTTTGTGTTTATCGTTGCAGCTAATGGTGTTTTCTTGCACATGCTGTGAGTTCAATACCCATTTGCAAACTATCCTGTGGATTCATGTTTATTTCAGGATCGTAAATTCTGTTCCATGCCCAATGGTCTGTCTTGAGTTTTGTGTTATAACTTGATACTGTATATTATATTTAATCACATTTTCTTCTCTTAGGATTCAGTTATCAGTGTAAGTGGAGGAGGAGTCCCAATGTAAGACATGCTGTTTCTTCTTAGACTCATTTGAGTGCAGCAGATGTGGAGTGAGCAACAGTGTCATCCCACACCTGCCCTAGAGATGTGCTGAGCTTGTTAAACAGAATCTCTGCAGGCTGCTCAGCTCAACCTCCTGCTCATCTTGGGTCCATGTTGGTGTATGAAGTCCATGTGCCCCATTCTCTCTATAGGTTGACTTTTAGTATCTAGACTCCAGAAGATTCCATGACATTGAAATTTGGTAAGTTTTTCTAGGATAAATGATCACTTCCAAGTCTTTTCCAGATCATAGTAAATCCTGTCTGGTCCCCATTCACATTTCCTTTTACCTAAAAGTCATGATAAAAAGAAAGCTTATAATTGAGTCCCTTTTCATGATCCTCACCATAGGCCTAGCTGCAGTGAGTCACCTTTAGTATGAAATAGCACCACTTGGCTACACCCATATGTAAGATTTCTATTTTTTCTCCAGTATTGCTCTGCAGTGAAAACTCTAACTAAGGCAGAAGTTGGTACCAGGAGTGTAGTATTGTTGTGATAGGCTTGTTCAGAGAAATGTAGTTAGAGACTTTGGATTCGGACAGGCACAGAATGATTTAAGTGGGATATAATGGACCATCCTTGTAGAAGTGTGGAAGACATTGGTGCTGAAGGTGATTTCAACTCTGGAGGTCATTCTTCGAATGTTTTGGTGAAGAATTATGCTGCTTTTTACCCTTGTTTGAAAAGTCTACCTGAGTCTAATATAAAGAGATTTATATTAATTGCATTGACAAAGGAAGTCTCAAAAAAGCCCAGCATAGACTTTTCCTCTGGTTCACTCTCATGGAGAGACACTCTTAGAACAACTCTTAGAAATGCAAGCATTTAATTGGGGCTGGATTACAGATTCAGAGGTTTAGTCCAATATCATCATAGCAGGAAGTATGGCAGCCTGCAGGCCAACAAGGTGCTGGAGAAAGAGCTGAGAGTTCTGCTTCTTGATTCAACGGCAACCAGGAGAGGCTGGCATCATCAGGCAGGTAGGAGGAAGCCCTCTCTTCTGCAATGGGTAGAGCCTGAGCACAGAAGGAGACCTACAAAGGCCACCTTCTTAGTAACACACTTCTTCCAAACAAGGCCATACCTCCTACCAGTACCACTCTCCATGGACTAAGCATATTCAAACCACCACAAAGTGCCTCCTGTGGCTATTTGGAGAATCATCTCAAATACCTGAGACCAAGTCACTAAAATGTGAAGAGCACCATACTTCTCTCTGGATCTCTGGAGCTTAGCTCTGGGCCTGGAAAATAGGTGATTGGCTGATTGATGACATTGATTGTGTGTATGTGTGTGTGTGAGAGAGAGAGAGAGAGAGAGACAGAGAGAGAGACAGAGAGAGAGGCAGAGAGAGAGAGGGAGGAAGAGAGAGAGGGAGAGAGAGGGGGGGAGAGAGAGAGAGAAAGAGAGAGAGAGAGAGTGAGAGAGAGAGAGAGAGAGAAGGAATCCATGGCTCACCAGCCATGCCATGTTAGTTGGTACTTCAGTTTGTCTACCACAGCTTGGCCGTCTATCTGTTTGTCTGCTACCGAACATTTTGCCTTTTCCCTTTATTTGGAATTTTTGAATAAACCTGGTACCAGCATTCATGCACAGGTTTTTTTTGTTTTTATTTGTTTTCGAAAATTTAAAGGTCACTCGTGTCCATTCACAAGACAGGGAGTAGTGTAAAAAGGGAAGCTTTATAAGAAACAGAAAAACTGACTGGCAAGGTATCTGTACCATTTAATTTAATTCTTATCAAAGCTAAAGGGGAACAGACATATTACTCCATGTTCATCAACATTTATAAGTTCTTAAATAGAAGCTATTGCTATTAGGTGAATGGTGCTATCTCAGAGTGGCTTTAAATTACGTTTCTTTAACCTAGTGATACAGAGTACTTGTCTATGCTAGCTTTGTATTTTATATGGCAGAGGGTCTATTTTCATATATAGATTACACGCACACACATCCATGCATGTGCACACACACGCACATATACACACATGCACACACACACGCATGCACGCACTCTTTTTAACTTCTCTAACTGAGAGTTCTAATATAGTATGGGATAGGAGTGGTCTGAGTTTACATACACATACATACACACACACACACACACACACACACACAGACACACACACACACACGCACTCTTTTTAACTTCTCTAACTTGAGAGTTCTAATATAGTATGGGATAGGAGTGGTCTGAGCTGACCTGTTTTACCTCACTAAAGAGGGATCAACATTCATTCTCTTCCCAAAAGTTTGATGTCCATAAACATTTTTTCCAGGTGCCTTTTCTGTAGTTGAAAATCACTGTTCTCTTTCTAGTTGGTTGAAAATTCCATTTTGAATAAATATTGAATTGCATACAAATGTTTTTCTCTGTTCATTCAGACACTGTGTTTGACATCTTCAGTCTTCATGTCTTTAACTATATAGATTGGGTTTTATAAGGAGAAACAACCTTACATTCCTTGAATAGATTTTGGGTTACTTTACTTTTTGTTCCATGTCATAAGGTCTCTTGTTCTCTAATTTTTAAAAAGAAAACACAGTTTTCTTTTGTGTTTGTTGTGATGCCTTGTTTTGTTTTTAATGTTTTAGTATTGAGATAAATCTAACTAGGTGTAGGATGTACCATTAAGACAGTTACTTAGGAAGTAAACCAAGGAAGACCCTGGGTGTTAGACCTGCCAAAACACATGTCAAGGCCCTGTCTTAAAAACAAAGAATAGGGACTGGAGAGATGGTTCAGTGGTTAAGTGACGCATCAGCCTCGACCAGCAAGAAAGACGCGACCTGAGCTCTTCCTTTTAGCAGTTTATTCAGGAACTTTGTAACAGTCTTCCCCCTCCTGCTTCTCCCTCCTGCTTCTCCTGCCTTTTTCTCCTGCCTTCTGGCTCTGGGGAGCCATTACTTAAGACCCGCCTCCCTGCCATCTAAGCCCCGCCTTCCGGCCCACTCTCGGCTGTTAAGTACTCCCAAGCTTAGCCAATCCCAATGGGCTACGTGGCAAAAGCAGATAGGTCATCAAATGCGGAAGCAACCAATGGAAGCAAGCTTAGCCAAATGAGGGCTTATTTATGAGACCGCTCGCTCTTGGGACGGCTCTCCACAGTTAACAGCACTATCTGCTCTTCCAGAGGTCCTGAGTTCAATTCCCAGCAACTACATGGTGGCTCACAACCATCTGTAATGGGATAGGATGCTCTCTTCTGGTGTGTCTAAAGACAGTGATAGTGTACTCATATATATAAAGTAAATAAATAAGTCGTTTAAAAAACAAAACCAAACCAAAAACAGAAACAACAAAGAAGATGGGACCAGAAATATATCTGGAAAATTTGTGCATTGGGTGTAGTTTGTTCCTAGAAAGTCCAGTAGCATGATACAGTTCTCCTATTCTGTTGAAATCCTTGTAAATATATGTATGTATGGAATGGTTTATCCAGGATTCTGGTTTGTATTTTGAAAGAATTTTATAGGGCTGAGGAAATTTATTTATTTATTCACTTGAGATCCTGACCACAGGTGTGCCTCCCTTCTCCCAATTCTACCCTCACAAGTCCCTCCCCTTTTCAGAGAAGGGGAAACTCCCCATGGATTCCAACACACCCTGGCACATCAAGTGGAGGTAGGACTAAGCACCTCCTCTCCCACTGAGGCCAAAGAGTTCAGCTTAGCTAGGGGCAGAGGATCCAAAGGCAGTCAACAGAGTCAGAGATAGTCCCTACTCCAGTTGTTAGGGGACAAAGTTATGAAGACCAAGCTACATATCCGCTACAAATGAGTAGGGGGCCTAGGTCCAGCCCAAGCATGGTCTTTTGTTGGTGGTTCAGTCTCTGTGAACCTCCATGAGCCCAGCTTAGTTGACACTAGGTTTTCTTGCGGTGTCCTTGATCCCTCTACCTCCTTCAATTCTATCCCCTACTCTTCCACAAGACTCCACATGCTCCCCCTAATGTTGGTCTGTGGGTCTCTGCATCTGTTTCCATCAGCTGCTCCATGAAGCCTCTCGGATGACAATTATGCTAGCTCCTGTCTGCGAGCAGAGCAGCGGATCACTACTAGTGTCAGAGATTGTTTCTCATCCATGAGAGGGTCTTAAGTTGGGCCAGTCATTGGATGTCCATTCCATAAGTCTCTGTTCCATCTTTACAGAAACTGAAGTGACAGCACATGCTGATGAGGAAGTCGAGCACGGGGAACACTTCTCTGTTGGTTGTGGGTGTGCAAATATTTAGCTGTTTCTCAGAAAATTGGGAATAGCTCTATCTCAAGACCCAGCGATACCATTCTTAGCTATACCCAAAAGATGCCCCACCATACCACACGGACTCTTTCTTAGCTATGTTCATAGCAGCTTTATTTGTTATAGCCAGAAACTGGAAACAACCTAGATGTTGCTCAGTTGAAGAATGGATCAAGAAAATGTGGTACATTTACACAATGGAATACTACTCAGCTAATAAAAACAAAGACGTCATGAAATTATCCATCAATATCATCCCGAGTGAGGTAACCCAGACCCCAAAAGACATGCATGGTATGTGTTCACTTATAGTGGACATTAGCCATACAGTACAGGATATCCATGCTTCAATTCATAGATCCAAAGAAGCTCAGTAGTAAGGAGGGCCCCACACAAAGGGGAAATAAAGTAGGCATCTGAAGTGGTTAGAGGGAGGGAAGTTGGTGGGAAAGACGTGGGGGGAGAAGGCTGGGAGAGAGAAATGAAAAGGGTGGGCAACTCATAGGACTAGCTGCCGCGGGCCGAGGCGGTTGAAGGTCCCTTAACCCGTGGGAGAAATTGGGGTCCCGGTAATCAGGCAGGCAAAGAGTTGGCGGGAATGACACACAAATGTGAACACAAGGGAGTGTGGAATCCAAGGGTATTTTTTCAAAAAAGGCATCAGGTTTAAATGGTCATTACAGAAGGCAAAAGGAAGATAATACATTAGTCAAGGTGCATGAGATCGTCTGAAGCACAATGGGTCTATAGAAAAGTATATATATTTAAATTGACAGGAACTTGGTAGCGGTCTCATCGATAGTCAGGCTAATCTTAGACTGACTATAAGCCCAGTATAAACAGTTTCCATTCTAAAGATTTATTTATTTATTATATGTAAGTACACTGTAGCTGTCTCCAAACACATCAGAAGAGGGCGTCAGATCTCATTACGGATGGTTGTGAGCCACCATGTGGTTGCTGGGATTTGAACTCAGGACCTTTGGAAGAGCAGTCAGTGCTCTTAACTGCTGAGCCATCTCTCCAGCCCCACAGTTTCCATTCTAATCTATTGTATAAGCCACTGCTGGTCCTTAGTAAATGCCCGACTATGCTAATCCTCTGAGCTAGCAGAGATATGCCCCAGGAGTCCCATTCTTGCTAACTTTACCTAGAATAATACAATAATCTAATTCCTGGGAGTGACTCAGCTGCAATTCTAATGTGGCCTACCATACGTGACTGTAATGAGGATTCTAGTTGAACTTGCCCTGGGATAACTAACTCCCATTCTGTAAACTTCAATGCCCGACCTCCTTCACTATCTCCCCGGAGGTGATTAGTCCGAATGGGTAACATTCTTTACGAAATTCCAAGCTGAGGTTCGGTTCAGCATAGACTAGGGTATTATTGGAACATTGGTGAAGGTCAGAAAGCAACATCCAATTTTGCTTAGCTGTTAGTAAATCATTCCTTGGGGGTGCCTCTATAAAGGAAGAAAGCACGCAAGGCCTTCCATCCACTATCCCAAGGACAAATTTGGGTCACTTCCAAGTTAGGGAATGCCAAAAGGGGTTCCAGGAGACTACCTTCCTTGAAGTATTTTGCCTCGTGGGCTGCTGTCGCACAGACTCGACTGGAGTGTGTGTGGTAACTATGCACAGACTGGGGATGAGGAGGAACCCCGGGAGTTTATGCGCTTGACCCTAGCTGAGACTTCCTAGTGGCTGGGGATAGGAGACTGAAGTGGCCACCTCCTGTAGGGAAACAGGACTTCCAGTGAAGGGATAAGAACACCAACCCACCCACAAAACCTGCTGCTCAAAATTTGTCCTGCTCACAACATTTTTTTAAATTGTATTATTATTATTTTACTGTTTTCCAAAAAAAGGAAAAAAAACAAACAAACAGCAATGAATACTAATGTGCATTTAAAAGTAGATTTAATTTCTTTTTTTAACGTATACATTTTGTTCTTTTTAATTAGCAAGTTCAAGATTGCAGAGTATGTCTTTTTTTCTTTTTTTTTCTTTTTTTCTTTTTAATGTACTTCCTCTGTCCACTGGTGCAGTTTTGCTCTGGCAGAGGCAGAGGCAGAGGCAGAGGCAGAGGCAGAGGCAGAGGCAGAGGCAGAGGCAGAGGCAGAGGCAGAGGCAGAGGCAGAGGCAGAGGCAGAGGCAGCACTTCTAGGGAGGCTTTTGGATGGTGTTTATGTACATATTAATGAAATGCTACAACGTTCCTATTTTTAACTCTGCTGCCATCTCTGCTGATTATGGGCCTGGATAATTGCCACAGCGAAGCCATTATTTAGTGGAAACAAAGTATATTGATGACAAACATGTTTCTTATCAAGAGCCAGGAGGATGGGTCTGAATTCAGATGGGGAGAAGCAAGGGTGTGAACACAGTACATGGACAGGCTCCAGATTACAGCTGGCTCAGAAAAAAACTGGCAAGGGCAGGTTCAAAGCGGAGGAAAGATGCAGCATTAGGATGCAGGGCTGCAGAAGCAAGGCTGATGAACGGACAAGCTCCTGCAGAGGTAGGTGCACATGAAACGCAAGCCCCAGGGAGGTGGCAGGACAAAGTGCCAAGTCAATGTGGGGGAGAAGCTGATGGGCTGGAGTGGCTGTGGCCAACGTCATCAATTCTCTGTACCTGTTGGGTCCTGGAGGTCTGTATCTGTCTAAACAGCCTTTTAATTAAAAATGAAGATTCTCACCGTTAGTAGTGATGCACATCTTCAATCCCATCACTCAGGAAGCACAGACAGGCAGATCCCTGAGTTCAAGGCCAGCCTGTGCTGCAGAGAGTGTTTCAGGATAGCTAGGGCAATACAGGAAAACCCTGTTTTGAATCCCACACTCACCCCGCCCCAAAATACACATAGTGTATTTAACTGGGACTAATATATCAGAATCCATGTTCTATGTCACCACAGACACCAGTGAGCTGAGACAAAAAATGGACTCTTTAGGATGCAATATGTTTGGGGGCTGGATTGGCACAACATGCTGAGCAGAGGCCAGAGGACAACTTGTGAGAATCCGTTCTTTCCTGCTGTAGGATTCAGGAACTATGACAACGGGTATCTTTTTCTGTCAGCTTATAAAAGAAAACACAAACTCCCCCCCCCACACACACACACAACAACAACCCACAATAAGCTCATATGTAGGGACATGAAGTGCCACTCAGTCATCAGCTCTCACTCAAGATGATTTCATACATAACAGTTCATTTTGACAGAAGGCTTTGTGGAATTTCTTAAGATTAACAAGCCACATACAGAACAAAATGGTATGTTGTGACAGGATTTTCCCTGTCCAATCCCATTAAAATATTAGTGCAGCCAGGAGGCCTGTGATTGGACGGGGGAAAAGGGAGGTGGAGCTAAGAGTTGCAAAGACAGAGAGCATC
>NW_022196899.1:16104097-16107103 GCF_008632895.1 Mastomys coucha
CCAAGGTGGAGGCGGACGAACAGGAAGAGGAACCTGAACCAGCATGGCTGTAAATAGCCACAGGTAGTTATGATATCATAAAGGTTAGAATAGTTGAGATAATTTGTCTAATCTCTGTGGGCAGCTTTATCATTGTCACTTGGTGCTGAAATTATTGTATTGGCATCTTGTGAATTAAGAATTTACTGACACAGAAATCTGTTTGATTAATTATAAGCTTCTAGAATTTTGTTTCTACCAGGATGCTGGGTGTTGCGGTGGCTGACCTCGGGTGGATGGTCGTTTCATGGGGCTGGCATGACAGCGAAGGAAACTCGGGAACTTCAACCCCGACACTGGGGCGGAAAGTAGCTGGATGGAGAGCCGGAACTTGGTGGTTCTACTTGGTTCCTGGAATGTAGGACCGCTGACTGCAGGGCTTTATGGCTAAGAAGGAACTCGTGGCTCCAAGGGCAAGCGAACCAGAGCTAGCTAGAGACAGAGCCGGCGGGATCATGCCAGACCAGGGCAGAGAGTTGCTGGCACAAGCACCGGGAATGTGCTGGTTCGTTTTTAATATTTCCTGCAAAAGTATGCGATCAGCATGTCCTTGATCTGAGCCAAGTCACTTCTCCGTGTCAAGGACTGGCAGGCATGTTCCAATAACAATATGAAATAGCTGACAGACGTGGAACAAAGTGGCAACAGCTATTGGAGGTGGGGGCGTCAGACCATAACAGGCAGCATACACCTGAGCCGTCTCTCCTATCCAGGAATTGAGTCAAACTAGCCAAAATAAGGTAAAATTATTAAAAAGGCACCACTTAAAATCCCATCTATGCCCTTTGTCTGTTTGGAGTCCTCTTGTAAACGCCTTCTACCATAAACTAAAATTTACAACATGGTGACATCTGTAAGCTTGAGCCCTCCCAGAAAAAATCAAGTTAGAGCTTAAAAATTATCCTCATTGACAAATTTGTACGCACTCTACTGTCACTATTGGCTATGAGATTTCTTCCTTTCTTTTTTTTTTTTTTAAGATTTATTTATTGTTATATGTAAGTACACTGTAGCTGTCTTCAGATACACTAGAAGAGGGTGTCAGATCTCATTAAGGATGGCTGTCAGCCACCATGTGGTTGCTGGGATTTGAACTCAGGACCTTTGGAAGAGCCGTCAGTGCTCTTAACCTCTGAGCCATCTCACTAGCCCATGAGATTTCTTAATAACTAACATTGTAGACAAATAAGTAGAATTTACCCAGCCACATCCCTGCGTTTTCTTTCACTTTGCTTCTGAAAGCCTCTTTCCCCGCTTCATCCTAAGAGTGAGCTGGGATTATTGCCTATTCTGTTTACCAAGTTCGGCTTGATAAGTGACTAGGGAGGAATTAAAGACTTGGAAGTTTCTATATCACTACTTTTCTTCTCTTGCATCACTGAAAAAAACACACAGACAGAAATGACTTGAGAAACGAAGGGTTTACCTTGGCTTGAAGGAGAGGATGAAGAAATGGTGGCAGCGGGAGCGTGAGGCAGCCGCTCACACTGCACTGCAGTCAGGAAGCTCGGAGACATGACGTTTGACGCTCAGCTTACTGCTTCCTTTTTAACTCAGTCCAAGACACCAGCCCGTGAATGGGGGCCGGGGAGACCCACGTTTAGGATTCATCTGACCTTGTCGGTTAAGCCTTTCCACAAACACCCTGACAGTATGTTCAGAGGTTTGACTCTGAGGCGACGGTGGCTTCTGTAAGGTTGACAGTAAGAACACGGCAGTGTCTGTGTTTGAAGTTCTGGTCATAAAGGACTTTAGAAGGAAACTCCAAGGAGCAGGTTTTTCAAAGAGTGACCATGACCCTGAAGAATTCCTGTCAGCTTGAATTTTCCTTAGATTTTAGGATGGGCTATTTCTGAATGTCACTTGGCTCCCTGTGCATCCTCTCCCTGTGTGTAATTCACCATTTTAACAATGTGCTCCTGACTTTTGACTCCTTGCCAGTATCTGTTTTTGTTTTTATTATTCCTTTGGTAACAAGTATTTGAAGAAGTTTGCTTCTTAGGTGTTAAAAGAACACCCCTCCCCCTTCTGTTTTTCTTTCTGTGTGTCTCTGAATTATGTTTAATCACTTCGGATGACATAATTTTATGCTCACATGCAAATATGCATTATCCAATAATAAAAGTGGTGAGTGTCCTTGAAGCAAAAGCTCTGATAATTGCATGATCTTTAAATTAATTAATGAGCCAAAGGCGCTAAATGCTAGCATTTGGATAGATCTGTGCAGCTTTCTCCTCTAATGAGTTCATTGCCATCCATCACAACCCGCCTTGGAAAACAGAGACTGCATTTAATCATATTCAATCAGTCTGACATTGAAATTACGAACACAAGGCACTGCTGAGTGTGAAATTGCCATGGCATGTTAATTGTTAAACAGATTTCTGTCACTGCTTCTGGTTGAATGGTAATTTGGTGAGGAAGTAAGTAATTTGTATATAGTTGGCTGTTTGTTCAATATTAAGAAATTCTACGGCATCCTGACTCTAACCACTCACGTATGAATTGATAATTGCCACTTATGAATTGCCTCAGCCACTTCAGAGAGTCAATTACCTGCAGGAAGAAAACTTCTGACTTCTCCTACCTTAGAGTCTGTGAGTTTTTGCTTTCTTAAAATGACATAGAAACATATGTGAAGACTGTGTTTGGAAACACGTTATTTTGACATTGATTTATAGCATAAGGCCTTTTATTTTTTTGAGATAGGACTTTACTCTGTAGCCCAGGATGGCCTTGAACTTTGAAAAAGTTTTAATGAGAAAAAAAAGTGATAATCTAGAAGAACTGCCCCCGCCCCCGTTTGTCTTTGTTTTGCTGGTCAGCCACACTCTGAAGGTAGCCATCATCCTGCCTCTCATAACACTGTGTCTTACCTGTTTCTCCCCTTAAGTAAGTGGGACCGCTGGGCGGTGGTGGCACACGCCTTTAATCCAAGCACTTGGGAGGCAGAGGCAGGTGGATTTC
>NW_022196899.1:16107113-16114631 GCF_008632895.1 Mastomys coucha
AAAAAAAAAAAAAAAAAAAAAAAAAAAAAAAGAAAGAAGTGGGACCATGTAAGACAAGACATCTATTTTGCTGTCTAGTTTTTTTTCTCTTGATGTTGTGTTTGTAAAATTTAGATTATTGTATATCATAGACCATTTGTTTCTTATTATTGTGTAATCCTCCATTGACCGAATAGCTCACTCATTTTAAGGTGAAAAGACAGCTGGTTAGTTTCTGGTTTCAGACTAGTGTGAGGCGTACTGCTCTGAACGCTCTAGTACAGACTTTGTTTTTATTTATGTCACACTGCCATCAACTGTGGGTCCTTGCCATCTATTCACTTTAAGTGTTCAGTTGAGGAAAGCGAATAAACAAGCAGAAGCCACTGGCTTGTGGCCACCTTTGCCCTTAATGGGTGTAAACTGCAATTTGACATAGTGAATAGTCATACTCCAGCCTAAATCAGGTGTGTGTGTATGTGTGTGTGTGTGTGTGTGTGTGTGTGTGCAACAAACAGCTGTGTTTTATAAACAGCCAGGTTTCAGTCAATCCGAGGCAGCCAGTAGATTAGGACAGTACCGCAAATGTGAATTAATACCACACCCAAATCAGGCCAATGCTTCCTGTTGGCCAGCGTCTTAGTTACTTTCTCATTGCTATGTTAAAATACATTGACAAAAACAACTTTAGGAAGGAGGGACTTATTTTGGCTTACAGTTCCGTCATGGCGGAAAAGACATGGCTGCAGTTAGGCCCAGGAAACTGGTAGGTCATGTTGGGCTCGCACTTAGAGATAGAGAGTACAAAAGAAGTGGGACTGTGTTATAAAGTGTCAGGTCCATACCCAATAACCCACTTTCTCTAGGGAGGCTCCGTCTCTCAGTGGTTCCACAGATTTCCTAAACAGAGCCTTCAACTGGGGACTAAGCGTTCAAATCCAAAAACTTATGAGGCCATTTTGCAATAGGAGAGTCAGATGGGTTTTCTGCTTCACTTCCATAGTCAGCTCCTAAGAACTAGCCGGTCTTCCTTCTAGTTTCTGGTCCTGACTGATGATCAGTTCATGAATTGTCCATTGACCAAAACCAATTCAAATTGTCTTATCTGAGCTTAATTTTGAGATGGAGAGATATCTCAGTCATTAAAGGTATCTTTGGCTCTTGCTTTGGACCTGGGTTAGGTTCCTAAGACCCACACGAGGTGGCTCACAACCATCTGTAACCCCAGTTTAATGGGATCAAATGCCCTCTTTGGCCTCTGGAGGCATTAGGCATGCACATGGTACACTTACTTATGTGCAAGTACTTACATATATTCAAAAATAGTTTTTTTTTAAATGACTACATTGTTATATAATTACTTTTATATTTTTTATTATGCAAAACTGAAATTCCTTGCTCATTAAACAACTCCCCATTCTATGGTTAACAGTTATGAATCTGACTGTTGTAGGTACATCCTCTAATTGAAGCCCTATTTTTTATATTTTAAATATATTTTTATATTTTTAGATATAATTGCCTTATTTTCTTTAACATACTGTACTCAAGGTTTGTCCATATTATAGCTTGTCAGAATTTTCTTTCCTTTTAAAAGTGAATGATACTGTATTGATTGTGTGTTTCATTTTAGAAGAAGTTTGGGTTATATCTGAACTCAATTTTAGTGGCAGTATATGTGCTTAAGCCACAGAATGCATAATTTGGCCAGCAATTTCCAACAAAATTCACACCTCTCAAACATGTTTGCAACAGAAAGTTATTGTTCATTTTAGCTTCATCTGCAACAGTGTCCACATGCCAGCAGGTGCATTTTCACTATTAATATGCATGCCACTAGCTGAGGTAAGCTAAGGTAGATTCAGGCTTCTGCAGAGAATAGAGCTCATTTCTCAGCACTTCAGTGCTTATGTGTGGAGAGCTGCGAAGCGCCACACCTCAAAGATGGCGTTGGCCTCTGTTCCCCGCCAGTCTGATGGCGAACACTCTTGAAGTAAACAACTCTTTACTTGGCTGAGTCAACTGGCTTGTTTCTGTTATGTGGGCCTGTTAGATAGCACCACGTGGCTTTACCTGGGTGGCTGACCATACAGTATTTAACCTGTGGGTTGGCTTTCTTCGTGGTTAGAAGATTCTTCAAGGTTCTTGATTAAACTGTTGGAGAAGAGCCTGAGTGTGTGTTGCTCGACATTTGGTGGCCCATACGGGGAAACCAGACATGGACAAGGCTCAGAACTCCTGTGGTCAGGGCAGTGCCCTAGAAGGTCCCAGGTAAGTTGGGACAAAATAAGGTCTCCAGAAAAGAGCTTAAAGTCAGCGGAAGTAGCGGACCGAGTATAAAGCTAGTGGGACAACGAGCCAAGAGTATAAAGTTCACAGAAGTAGCGAACCGAGCATAAAGTTCGCGGAGTAGCAGACTGAAAATAATATTTAACCATGGGATCATCTCAGTCATATCCAATTCTTTTGGCTCTTCAAGAGCTGCTTTTAGCTAAGAATTTGAAAATTAAAAAGTCAACCTTAGAGAGATTTTTGAGTGAATGTGACACCGTGGCTCCGTAGTTTGCGGTGTCCAGAAACCTTACGGTGTCATGCTGGGATAAACTTGACAGGGACCTAGATTTTGTCTGGGAACAGGGTACCTTAAAACAGAGTAAGACTGGTCTAGAAATTGGTAAGAAGTTGTTTAGAAGATCAGAGATGCTGTAAAACAATCAAAGAGAGAAAATCAGCCTTAGAACAGCTGCAAGAAGAAAGATCTGAGAAGACAGAAAGCGATAAAGAAAGAAAAAAGAAGGCCCCTCTTTATCCTGATCTAAAACTTTTTGAAGATTCAGAAGACACAGACTCTGAAGGAGAGCTACATGCTCTGATAAAACAATTAGAGAGGACTGCTATGAGGAAAAGGGGTAAGAAAAGAAAAAAAAACAAAGCCCCGTTGACAACAGTCGGTGTAAACAAAACTGCTGCTGTGTTGCCATCTTGTTCAACTCCCCCTCTGTACCCGGAAGCCATTCAGACGGCTCCGCTGGCTCAGCCTGTTCAGCCATTGAATGTAGAGAGATCTTTCTGCCCGGGGGTGTGGACACAAGTAAGAAAAGAATTACAATTTGCTTATCCTGTATTCCAAAACCCACAAGGAGACAGGTATAAAGAACCGCTTGATTTTAAGGTAATCAAATCCCTTGCGGAGTCGGTTCGTACCTATGGCATCACCGCCTCCTTCACATTGGCTCAAGTAGAAGCATTAGGCAGACATTGCATGACGCCAAGTGACTGGAGTGGTTTGGCTCAAGCTTGTCTAAGTCCAGGACAATATCTTGATTAGAGAGCTGTCTTGATTGAGTATGTCGCCGAGCAAGCAGCCACTAATCTGAGAAATGGAATTCCAGCCTGGGACAAAGACATGCTGCTTGGTCAATGGAGATTTGCCAATCAACAGTTAAGATACCCCAATCAGGTTTATGAACAAATAAATCAGATAGCTATCAAGGCTTGGAAATCCCTTCCTAACAAAGGAGAAGTGAGTGAGAACTTAACCAAGATTCTACAGGGCCCCATAGAACCATTTTCAGACTTTGTGACATGGTTGGTAGAAGCGACAGAGAAAATTTTTGGCGACCCAGATGCCGCTATGCCACTGATAAAACAGTTGGCCTATGAACAGTACACCAAAGAGTGTAGAGCTGCTATCACCCCTTATAAGAACAAAGGTATAGAAGCCTAGATGAAAGTGTATAGAGAACTTGGGAGACCATTAACCAATGCTGGCCTTGCTGCCGCGGTAGTACAGTTGACCAGAAAAAGAAGAAGAAATCCAAGAACTTGGCTCAAGTGCGACAAAATGAGACACCTTAAAAGACAGTGTCCTGAAAGAAGAAGTACAAAAAACACAAGAAGTAGACAACGCCCCAGACAGCCAGGGTTATGCCCAAGATGTAAAAAAAGAAGCCATTGGGCTAACGAATGCCGCTCTGTAAATGACATCAATGGCCAGCCCTTGACTCAAGGCTATGGTGGTACTCGTCCAAAAAACAGACAGCGGGGCCCACGACCCCAGGGCCCACAAATATATGGGGCAGTAGAGAGTCAAGACAAAGAACAGAGTCAAGAGAAGTGGCCAACATTCCGCCATCCGAGAGACCGCAGAGAGCCACTGCGGGCTCAACAAGATTAGACCTCCGCTCTACCACCAGACTCGTATTAACACCCCAGATGGGGGTCCAGTTAATTGAAATAGATTTTAAAGGACCCCTTGAACCTGACACAGTGGGTTTATTGTTGGGGAGATCATCATCAGCCTTAAGAGGACTTATTGTACACCCTGGAGTTATAGATCCAGATTACACAAGAGTGGTTAAGATCATGGTAGCTTCCCCCTGTAGAATAACAGCTATCTCTCCTAGAGATAGAATTGCTCAGTTGGTCATCTTGCCGAGCTTACATGATCGCTATGCGACAAGAGATCAAGAGAGAAGAAAAAGAGATTTTGGGTCCACAGACACAGATTTGACTTTTCTTTCCCTAGATTTAGACCAATGTCCTGTTTTAGAGTTGAAAGTTGATGACAAAAAGATCCTGGGCCTTTTAGATACTAGAACAGACAAAAATATTATAGCGAAGAAAGACTGGCCTTCAGGTTGGCCCATATAAGCCTCTTCTCAAACACTCCAAGGCCTAGGTTATACAAAAACTCCTGATATGAGTACAAGACAATTAAAGTGACAAAATCAAAAAGGTCATTCAAGAGATATACAGCCATATGTACTTGAGCTCCCTATCTCCCTTTGGAAAAGAGACCTTTTAAAAGACATGAGATTTAAATTAAGTAATGAATACTCTGATTCAGCCCAACACATAATACAAGACATGAGATATGCTCCAGGTTTCAGAATAAGAAAATATTTACAAGAGAAGAAGAGTCTAATACCTGTACAACAAAGAAAAAAGAGACAGGGCCTGGGTTTTTCCTAGTGGCCACTGAGGAGGGCATTCCCATAACTTAGAAAACAGAAGATTCAGTGTGGGTTCCTCAGTGGCCTCTTTCCTCTGAAAAATTACAAGCTGCTGAACAGCTGGTTTCTAAACAATTATCCTTGGGTCATATAAAACCCTCACTCAGTATCTCCCTAAAATACTCCTATCTTTGTCATTAAAAAAAAATCTAGAAAATAGAAATTGTTACATGATCTGCGTACCATTAACCAACAAATACAGATCATGGGCCCAGTACAGCATGGCTTGCCGCTTTTATCATCTTTGCCAGCCTCATGGCCCATAATAGTTATAGACATAAAAGATTGCTTTTTTTCCATTCCTCTGTGTGCCAAAGACAGTGAGAGATTTGCGTTTACTATTCCATCCTGTAACCATGAAAAACCTGATCAGAGGTTTAAATAGATAGTATTACCTCAGGACATGACAAATAGCCCTACTATGTGTCAACTGTATGTGAGAAAAGCCATTGCTCCTTTAAAAAAGAATTTTCCAGACTTGAGATGCCTTCACTACATAGATGATATTTTGCTTTCAACTAAGAATAAACAAATATTAGATCAGGCCTATGAAAAAATTAGTTAAGTTATTAAAACAAAAAAGGTTGTTTATTGCTCCTGAAAAGGTTCAAAAAGAGAATGTAGTTAATTATTTAAGAGCGAAAATTAGACCTCAAAAAATAGTACCTCAAAAGATTGAGATAAAGAAAGATAATTTAAAGACTCTAAATGATTTTCAAAAGTTATTAAGAGATATCAATTAGATAAGAGACTATTTGAAGTTACCAAATTGTGAATTAAAACCCCTATATAATATTCTGATAAGTGATTCAACACATAATTCTCCTAGACAGTTAACAGAAGAAACAAGAAAAGCCTTGTATAAAGTAGGAGAAAGGCTACAGAGTGCCTTTCTACAAAGATGACAAGAAAGACAGCCCATTACATTGTACATATTTACTACTTATGGTCAACCTACAAGATTACTATGACAAAAAAGACCATTATTATAAATTTATTCAAAAGTTTCCCCAAATAAATCTATTGAATATTATCCTGTGGCAATTGCTGCGTTAGCTTTGAATGGTGTTCAACAATGCTTACAGTCTTTTAGAGTCACTCCAGCCAACATAATAGTGCCTTATTCCAGTCATCAAATTAAAATTTTGTGTAACACTGTAGATGATTAGACAATATTACAATGTAGTTTTAATAGAGTGATTGACAACCATTATCCTAAACATCCATTGCTGTCATTTTTTAAAGAACACCCAGTGATATTTCCCAAAGTTACATCAACAGTACCCCTTCAAGGGTCACCTAATGTGTTTACTGATAGCTCAAAGACAGGCTGTAGAGCCTATTTGATAAAAAGACAAGAGCCAGTGCTATGCCAATTTCAACCAGACTCCCCCCAAATTATAGAGTTAAAAATAATAATTGAGGTGTTTAAAAGATGTCAGTTTATATTCAATTTAATCTCAGATTCGGCCTATGTAGTCAATACAGTAAAAATATTAAAATTGACAGGTCCTATTAAAAATAGTAGTACTATACGTGCCCTATTACATGAACTACAAGATTTAATCTGACAAAGAAAAAGGCGCTTTTATATTCAACATATCAGAACACATACAAGATTGCCTAGACCATTAAGTGAAGGTAATGATAAAGTTGATCAATAGACTAAAATAGAATGTATTTTTCTGAGCTCATCTTTAGACCATGCTAGACAGTTTCATCAATCATTTCATGTAAATACAAGAACCTTACAACAAAAATTCCATCTGTCCAGAACAGATACCAGACAGGTGGTATTAGATTGTCCTCAGTGTGTGATTCATCTTCATCCTCCCAGTGTGAGAGTGAACCCTAGAGAGTTGATGCCACTTAAGATCTGACAAATAGATGTCACCCACATTTCAGAGTTTAAAACCTTAAAATATGTTCATGTGTCTGTAGATACCTGCTCAGGTATCATACATACTACACCTTTAACTAGAGAAAAAGCTCGCAATGTCATAGGACATTGCTTAGAAGCCTGGGCTGCGTAGAGAAAACCACAACAGCTGAAAACAGACAATGGGCCAGCTTATATGGCTCAGACCTTTGTCTCCTTCTACAAACAGATAGAAGTACAGCTTAATCACAGATTACCATATAATCCTCAGAGACAAAAAATTGTAGAGCGTACACATCACACCTTAAAAAAATGTTTACTAAAACAAAAAGAGAGAATAGGCCAAGGCTGTACCCCCAAGGAGAGAATATCTCTAGCCTTATTTACTTTAAATTTTTTAAATTTGGATGCTCAAGGCTGCTCAGCAGCAGAAAGACATCAGGATTCCTATGGTCCACCTAAAAGCATGGTGAAGTGGAAGGATATTTTGACAGGCTCTTGGCGAGGGCCTGAGCCCATGCTGACATGGGCACGAGGTTCTGTTTGTGTTTTTCCTCAGGATCAACAAGATCCAGTATGGGTGCCTGAATGCCTTGTGAAGAAGATTCGCCATGAAGACCTTCCTGGGGATCCTGGTGATGGTGG
>NW_022196899.1:16115855-16130083 GCF_008632895.1 Mastomys coucha
GTGGAAGATGCAAGGCTTGTGTGTTACCTCGGTGCAATATCAAAATTTTACAAAGGCTGCTAATCTGTTCAAACAATTGTGAAAGCTCCTCTTGCAGGATTGGTCGGTGAATTTTGAAGATGAGACGAGAGAGCTAAGAGAGATGATCATCCACATTAACTCCACTCGGGTGGACCTGAGCCTGGCCAATGGTTTGACTTCCTGGATACAGACAGCAATGGATCATCTTAAGGAATGGGCGGGCATAGGTTCTATGGTGATACTGATGGTACTAGCCTCCCTAGTTTGCCTGTGGTACATTTACAACATGAGAGCCACACAGAAGCACAATACAGCCATGATTGTACAAGCCTTTGCCGCCATTGAGGCAGGCCAGTCCCCTCAGACATGGCTCGCTGTCATGAAGCCTTAATCATCACTGCGCATAGTCCCTGCCCACTGAGGTATTCATTCCACAAATAGTAAGGTCTGGTAAGTCAATGACGGAGTGGATGGATAAGTCTCGGCTGCCTAACACAGGGCAGCCCCGGGTGGGGAGGCTGACCCAGTGATGGGTAAGAGTTTGAGCACCGCCCTCCAACAGGCTCAGACCCACAGTGAGATCCCCAGATTTGGGGGTTACGAGACCTTTTCAGAGACTCCTACCAACACTTTCTAAAACAAAAAGGGGAAACTATGGAGAGCTGCGAAGTGCCATACCTCAAAGATAGCGCTGGCCGCTGCCCCCTGCCAGTCTGATGGCGAACACTCTTGAAGTAAACAACTCCTTACTTGGTTATGGGCTGAGTCAACTGGCTTGCTTCCGCTATGTGGGCCTGTTAGATAGCACCACGTGGCTTTACCTGGGTGGCTGACCATACAGTATTTAACCTGTGGGTTGGCTTTCCTCGTGGTCAGAAGATTCTTCAAGGTTACTGATTAAACTGCTGGTGAAGAGCCTGAGTGTGTGTTGCATCATTCTTGCTGGTCGAGGGTGGTCGTGACACTTATGTGCATTTCTGGTGAGGCAGTTCCCTTGCCTCTGTGAAATGGCTCAGTATCCCTGATTCTTTGCTGTATTTTACGGCATTGCCATATTCCACATGCGGCTTCCAAAAGCATTCCGAGATCTGTATTTTATGGCATTGCCATATTCAACACAGGATCTCCGAAAGCATTCTGAGATCCGTTATCAGAGGACTGAGCACAAGGGGGGATGCACGGCATAGTTTAGACTGCCATGGTTGCATACTTTCATCTGTACCAGGTTCTTGTTTTGTGCTCAAGAATTAGGAATACAGACACTGAAGAGTGAACCAATCTAGAATTTGTGGAGAGGGAAAGCTCTCATCAGCCAAGAAGGACCAGTGGGGTTGCAGAGAAAATGCTGTACTTAGGTTTTTCTGTTTGTTTGCATTTGGTTTTGCTTTTTAATTGATTAACATCCCAAACACTGCTCTCCCTCCTGCTTTCTACTTCACAGAAGCCCTCTCCCCATCCCCCCTCCTCTTCTCCTCTGATAGGGTGGGGGCATCTGGGTATCCCCTCACTCTGGCACTTCATATCTCTTCCAGATTAGGTACCTCCTTTCCCACTGAGGCCCGACAAGGCAGCCCCAGAGACTGAGCTACATGTCTGCTTATACACATGCCAGGGGCCTCGTTCCAGCCTCTGTATGTTTCTTGGTGGGTGGCTCAGTCTCTGAGAGCTCCCAGGGTTTCCAGGATAATTGACTCTGTTGGTCTTACTGTGGGGTTCCCTTCCCCTTCAGGGGCCTTCCATTCTTTCCTCAACTCTTCTGTATATGTCTTTGACCTCCATCCAATGTTTGGCTGTGGGTATCTGCATCTGTTTCAGTCTGATGTTGGGTCAAGCCACTCAGAGGACAATTATGCTAATCTGCAAGCATCACAGAGTATCATTAATAATGTCAGGGATTCGTGCTTGTCCATGGGATGGGTTTCAAGTTGTGCTGATTATTGGTTGGCCTTTTCATCAGTCTCTGTTCCAACCCTGAATTTTTTTTAGATAGGATAAAGTTTGGGTCAAAAGTTTTGTGGGTGGTTGGTGTCCTTATCCCTCCACTGGGGGTCCTGCCTGTCTCCAGGAGGTGGACTCTTTAGATTCTTTGTTCCCACTGTCAGGCATCTTGGCTAAGGTCACCTGCACTCACTCCTGGGAGCCTCCCCTATCCCAGGTCTCTGGGACTTCCAAGAGAGTCTCCCCTCCCCCTCCCCTGGCAGCTGCAGATTTCCACTTATCCTCCTGGCCCTCTGAGCCTGTCACCTGTCTCTCCCCACACTTGATCTTGCTTCCCTACTCCACTCCCCCCTCTTCTTCCACCCAGCTACCTCCCTCACCCTACTTCCTGACTGTCTTGTTTCCCTTTTTAAGTGTGATTCAAGCAACCTTCCTTTTTGTTTAATTTCCTTGGGTCTTTGGTGTGGGTGTATCATGGGTATTCTGTACTTTATAACTAATTCCATTTATCAGTGAGTACATACCATGTCTGTCCTTTTGGGCCTGGGTTACCTAAGTCATTTGCCTGCAAAAATTAAATAACATTTAAAAACTTTATTTACTTTACACCCTGCTCACTGCCCCCCTTCCAGTCACTTCCTCCCACAATCCTTCCCCCACACCCCCTCCCCTTCTCTGAGCAGGTGGGGGTCCCCTGGGTATCCCTCAGCCCATCAAGTCTTTGCAAGGATATGCACATCCTCATCTACTAAGGCTAGACCAGGCAGCTCAGCTAGAAAACGTAGCCCACAGACAAGCAACAGCTTTTAGAATAGCTCCTGCTCCAGTTGTCCGGGACTCACATGAAGACCAAGCTGCGCATTTGCTACATATGTATGGGGAGGCCTAGGTCCAGGTCATGTATGCTCTTTAGTTGGTGGTTCAGTCTCTGTTTGTTTGTTTTTTTTTTTAAGATTTATTTGTTGTTATATGTAATTACTATTGCTGTCTTCAGACACACCAGAAGAGGATGTCAGATCTCATTACAGATGGCTGTGAGCCACCATGTGGTTGCTGGGATTTGAACTCAAGACCTTTGGAAGAGCAGTCAGTGCTCTTAACCACTGAGCCATCTCTCCAGGTGGTGGTTCAGTCTCTGGGAGTCCCAAGCATCTCGATTAGTTGACTCTTGTTCTTCCTGTGGAGATCCTATTCCCTTCAGGCTCTCAATCCTTCCCCTAACGTTTCCATAAATGTCCCTAAGCTTCTGCATCTGCCTGAGTCAGCTGCTTGGTGGAGCCTCTCAGAGGACAGCCATGCTAGACTCCTGTCAGACTCTAAGATCAACAATTGATAAATGGGACCTCATGAATCTGAAAAGCTTCTATAAGGCAAAGGACACTGTCAATAGGACAAAATGGCAGCCTGCAGATTGGGAAAGGATCTTCACCAACCCTACATTTGACAGAGGGCTAATATACAAAATGTATAAAGAACTCAGAAAGTTAGGTACCAATAACCCAAATAACCCAGTTTAAAAATGGGGTACATTGCTAAACAACACTCTCAACATAGGAATCTCAAGTGGCTGAGGGGTACTTAAAGAAATGTTCAAAGTCCTTAGTCATCAGGGAATTGAAAATCAAAACAACTGTGATGTACCATCTCACACCCATCAGAATGGCCAAGATCAGAAAGTCAAGTGATCGCGCATACTGCTGAGGATGTGGAGCAAGGGGACACTCCTCCATTGTTAGTTTCATTGTTTCTCTGTTTAGTTTCTGTTTCCATGACCTGCCCATTGATCAGAGTGGAGAGTTAAAAGACCCACTATTATTGTGTGGTGTTCAATGTGTGATTTGGGCTTTAGTAAAGTTTCTTTTATGAATGTGGGTGCTCTTGCATTTAAGGCATAGATGTTCAGAATTGCGAAATCATCTTGGTGGATTTTTCCTTTGATGAGTATGAAGTGTCCTTCTCCATCTCTTTTGGTTACTTTTGGTTGAAAATCTATTTATTAGATGTTAGACTCTTCATTCCAGCTTGTTCCTTGGATCCATTTGCTTGAAAACCTTTTTCCAGCCCTTTACTCTGAGGCAATATATATCCTTGTTGCTGAGGTGTGTTTCTTGTATGCAGCAGAATGATTGAATCCTGTTCACTCATCCAGTATTTTGGCCTGTGTCTTTTGATTGGTGAATTGAGTCCATTGAGTTGAGAGATATTAACGACCAATAATTGTTAGTTTCTGTTATGTTTTTGTTGAAGGTGTTACGGTGTGTGTTTAATTCTCTTCTTTTGGTTTGCTGTGAGATGATTAATTCTTGTCTTTTCTCAGGTGTAGTTATCTTCCTTGTGTTGGAGTTTTCCTTCTAGTATCCTATGTAAGGCTGAATTTGTAGAAAGATAGTATTTAAGTTTGGTTTTCTCATGAAATATCTTGGTTTCTCCATCTATGGTGATTGAGAGTTTTACTGGGTATAGTAATCTGGGCTGGCATCTATTGTCTCTTAGCATCTGCAAGACATCAGTCCAGAATCTTCTGGCTTTTTAAATCTCTATTGAGAAGTCGGTTATAATTCTGATATGTCTGACGTTATAGGTTACTTGGCTTTTTACATTGCAGCTTCTAACGTTCTTTGATCTGTACATTTAGTGTTTTGATTTTTATGAGGTGGACGGGCTTTCTCTTCTAGTCCAATCTATTTAGTGTTCTGTAAACTTCATTATAGGGGAAGTTTTCTTTTATGATTTTGTTGAAGATGTTTTCCAGCCCCTTCAACTGTAAATCTTCTCTTCTGTTCCTATTAGTCTTAGGTATGATCTTTTCATTGTGTCCCAAATTTCCAGCATGTTTTGAATTAGGAACTTTTTACATTTGGCATTTTCTTTGATCAATGCATCCATTTTTTCTATTGTATCTTCTGTGCCCGAGAGTCGCTTTTCTGTCTCCTGTTCTCTGTTGCGGATGCTCACATCTTTCCTATGGTTTCCATCTCCAAGGTTGCCTCCATTTTTGTTTTATTTATTGCTTCAATTTTCCTTTTTAGACCTTGGACAGTTTTACTCATTTCCTTTGAGTGTTTGATTATATCTTTTTCTATTTCTTTAAGGGATTTATTCATTTCCTCTTTAAGGGCTTCTACCTGTTTGAGTGTGTTTTCCTGTATTTCTTTAAGGTAATGATTTATATTCTCTTTAAAGGCCCCTACCATCTTCTTGAAATGGGATTTAAGGTCACGGTCTTGCTCTTCAGGTGTGTTAAGATATCCCGGGCTTGCTGTTGTAGGACAGCTGGGTTCTGATGGTGCCATAATGTATTGGCTTTTGTTGATTGTGTTCTTGCACTTGGCTTTTAACTTTTGGCTGTTTCTGGTGTTGGCTGGTTTGAGTGTCCTGAGTTAGAGCAGGCCTCTGGAGAGGCAAACAGAGCTGTTGCGTGGAGCATGGTGCACTGATCCTAGTGTGGACTGGAAGGAAGCTGGAGCTCTGACAGGGCAGCAGAGAGCCACAGGATGCTAGAGTTCCAGCAGGCTAAGAGATTGGGGCATTGGAGGTGCGGTAGAGTGGGGTGTGTCTTGCCTGTGTGTGTTGGGTTAGAGTCTGCCTCTTGAGAGGCACGCAGAGCTGTGGAGTGGTCCAGGGTGTGCTGATCTGTGACTCCTGCAGGTATAGCTACAGACCTGAAGGAAGGGTTTTGCCTTTTTTTTTTTTTAATTAAATAAATGGGCTTAGATGGCCTGATTGACTGCTACTCTGTGTATAAAAAATAAGTGAAAGTTAAGGTCCAATTAGAGCAGAGCCTGTGAAACCCAGGTAGGGTTGTCACTTAAGTCCACAGCTCCATCTTTTTTCTTCCCTCCCTTGATGTGGCAGTGGAAGTGGGGGTTGTGGAATGAGGAAGGTGTAGCCAGACTTTTGGCTACTTTTGGGTTTTTTCCCTCCCATCTTCCTCCACTCCATTCCTTTCCAACTCCCCAACACTAAATTAAAAGAGAAAGAAGGGTAGAGTGAAAAGAGGGCACCAGTATCATTAGATTACTTCCTGCTGATTAGGTGTGTCAAATCTCTTGGGGCAAGATTGATTTTTGTGGTCAGGATATCTTCAACCAGCAAGCAGTAATCCAGGAATCTAGAAACCCAGGAATCCAGCAACCAGCAACCAGCAATAGCAGCAACAGTAACAGCAGCAGCAGCAGTAACCACCCCTGTTCCTGTCTCTCTTGGGATATTTGCATTTATAGACCCTTTGAAGAATTCCCAGAATTTCAAATGCAAACTATGTCCAGCTGGCAATATCACACCCCTGCCATAGCACAAGACAAATCCCAGCTACTGTGGACAATCTGAAACAGCCGCCTATCCCACAACTGGGATTAAAACAAAAGCACATTCACATAACACAACAGTTCTGTGATTTAAAAAAAAAAAAATCAAAATTCTCACTACAGAAAGGCTTGTACCCCGTGACCCCATGTGTGTGGGGGGAGCAAGGTCTTCTTTGACTGAGCCTCTGCCTTCATTAATAAGTGAACATCACGGTAAGGTACATGAATACATGACATTAACAAGTGTACCTCACGGTAAGGTACATGAATACATGACATTAACAAGTGTACCTCACGGTAAGGTACATGAATACATGACATTAACAAGTGTACCTCACGGTAAGGTACATGCATACATGACATTAACAAGTGTACCTCACGGTAAGGTACATGCATACATGACATTAACAAGTGTACCTCACGGTAAGGTACATGAATACATGACATTAACAAGTGTACCTCACGGTAAGGTACATGCATACATGACATTAACAAGTGTACGTCATGGTAAGGTACATGCATACATGACATTAACAAGTGTACCTCACGGTAAGGTACATGCATACATGACATTAACAAGTGTACCTCACAGTAAGGTACATGCATACATGACATTAACAAGTGTACCTCACGGTAAGGTACATGAATACATGACATTAACAAGTGAACATCATGGTAAGGTACATGCATACATGACATTAACAAGTGTACGTCATGGTAAGGTAGCATACATGATGGGCAATTTATCACCTTTGCCACACAACCCTCTGTGGTTTTGTGTATGAGGCCCTCAGAAGCTGATTTTGTTTTTATTTTTTTAGGATCCCTGGGTTGAGAGTAGTTGATGACAGACATCAATGGAGGGACTTAGAAAAGTGGCTAGTGCCAGTATAGTAGAGACAATACCAAAACCATAAAAAACCTCACTGTTACTGAGATACGTCTCGATATTTTACAAACTAGTGTTCTCTTAACAGCTTCTCATAAAATCACTCACTGTAGATAATACGAAGTAAGGAGAGAAAGAAAAGGGAGAGAGAGAATAGAGAGATAGTGGAAGAACACAGGGGAGAGGAGGGGGGAAGGCGGGCAGGGGGAGAGGGTGAGAGAAACGAAAGAGATATCAAGGATATCAAGAAGCACTGAGAAGCAAGGTCACCCCAAAACACAGAAAGATGAGGGATGAGTGCCCTTACAGTCTTACCCTGCATCTTGGTAGATCCATGATAAGGATCTGATATTTAATATCTAAAAGTCTTGATCTGAACCAAAAACTTGGAGTTTTTGTTTTCTTGTCTTTCAAATGAGGACACATGTAGCCTAGTGTTCATACAAGTTACCCCATGGCAAGAGAAAGATGCCAGTGAGTTCCTGTTCTTCATGCTTCCGTCTCTTGAGTGCTGGAATTACAAACACAGCTTTGGCTGTGTAAATGGCCTAAAAAAGCTTCAGGAGGATAGACGGCCTAACATTCATTATCTGTTCTCTAATAGCACTGGTTTGGGTTTTGTAACCTAAAAGGGAATGTGCTAAAAGAATCAGGGATCTCTACCTAGGGTACGCACGCATGTTTGTGTGTGTGTGTGTGTGTGTGTGTGTGTGTGTGTGTGTGAATGTGTGTGCATGCACAGGTATGAGAGAGAGAGACAGAGACAGAGACACAGAGAGAGAGAAGATATGTCATTGAGTAAGCAAGTGAGACAGAGACACAGAGAGACAGAGATAGAGAGACAGAAGGGAGTCTGCCCTCTGCTCTCTGTCCTATAACACAGTGACTTATATACGTTGCCTGTTGGCATAGTTTCTTTTTCTTTTCTTCCTAAAGTAAGTCTGTCGGTCTTGCTTATGTTATGAGGCCATTGAGTGTAGGATGAGCTCTGAGGCTATAAGGACAGAGAGAGATGTGGGTTGGCACACATCACTTAGCTGTATGTGTAGGTGGCAAGGTTGGGGAGGGGAAGAATGGAGACCTCTGAAAATAGCTAATGGCTGTGCATGTCGGATCCTAGCAGTGTGCAGCCACTGTATATTTCACATTGTATACTATTTAATCAGAGCAAAGGAAGCACTGAGGTCCAGAGTGTTGTCATACTCACACCCAGCTAGGATGTCAGGAAGCCAGAGTATGAGATGGTTCTATTTGACCACTGACCAGGTCAAGTGGCCCTCATCCCCGTGAGGTAATGAAGCCCGGATTGTTCTATGTAGTGGCTTTGCCCTTAATTAAATCAACAGTACCTTTCTGAGAGTAGATTCACTGCCATTACTATCCATCATGGTGACCTTGTCTGCCAGTAGTGAGAGCTAGCTATGTAAGAAACAAGCTAAAAAGCAATGGCAGCTTTCTGGAGTTTTAATGTCAAAGTATTCTTTTAATCTCTAAGTGATTTCTACATGTATATAATGTATACATACATGTTTAGTATGTAATAAAGGAGCATATTTTTTCATTTTAAATGATAATTGCCAATTCAAAACTTATGGGCCAAGTTTTCTTGTCACCCCAAGTTTGCAATTTCTAGAGATTGCAGCTTATTTTTTAGACTTTGCTCATCAACACTTCTACAAAAATTGGGTACTGGTTATTTTGACAGTGGCGGTGCTATATCAGGAGCTGTTTAGTTTTGCTATTTGGTTTGAGTATGCAGGGTGACTGGATTTCACAACTCATTAGAAGTATAGAGTTGTTACAATGAACATCAATAAAAAGATAGACATATTCCAGGGAGCCATGCACTTTGTAATAAGGTGACTTGTGTTTGTGTGCTGCATGTCAACTTGCCTCACAACGATAATTTACTTACCAGTGAGAGAGGCAAGTTACTACTTTAGCTAAAAAGAACCTGAAGTGTGACCTAGTCAGGAGAAACTGTGGAAATCTCACAGAGTATCACATTAAGAATTTCTGTTCCTTTGATAATGTCTGATTCTGAAACCCAAAGTACTAGGCTCACCAAATACTTGTATCAACTTAAGGGCACTTACACTTCCCACTTTTTTCTCATTTGTCATCTCAGCCTTAAGTCGTCTATTTGGTTAAGTTCATGTTTAAATGAGTTGTAGTTACTTTATGAAAGTATCAGTGTAGGTGAATTACAAAAGGAAATTAGCCCCATACCCTCCAATCTCTTTCTAGCTCTCTCCCTCTTCCTCCCTCTCCCTCTTCCCCCCCTCACACACACTCAGGAAATGTAATAGAGCCTACTTGACTGTGGTCACATCTATTTTCCTATTGTTTTGGTCTGAGATGTTAGAGATGCCTCATCTTCATGTGGAAGGGCTTGGGGTGTTTCCCTTATATGACTGATGACCACAGATCTATGGGGGACCTGTGACCACATCTAATAGATGTGACCACAGTCAAGTATGCTCTATCACATTTCCTGAGTGTGTGTGGGGCGGGGAAGAGGGAGAGGGAGGGAGAGGGAGAGAGCTAGACAGAGATTGGAGGGTATGGGGCTAATTTCGTTTTGTAATTCACCTACATTGATACTTTCATAAAGTAACTACAACTCATTTAAACATGAACTTAACCAAATAGATGACTTAAGGCTGAGATGACAAATGAGAAAAAAGTGGGAAGTGTAAGTGCCCTTATGTTCTCTTCTTCCACAGGTACCATCATTCAGGGACTGAACTAGGTCCCCGCCATCAGGGAAACTGCAGTGCCCAGTGCAGCAACTACATTTCAGCTGATCTAGCCCCACAGTTGGGCTTGCTTGTTTTGAATGTTCACATGTGGTTAGACATGAACATGCCCATGAATTCAGAAAGAACCCTGGAAGATCAAAGGTTTTTCTAGAAGGTCCTAGCTAGTATATGCCACACAGCATTCCACCCACACTGCATTTGTGGAAATGAACTATCTCTTGCTGGGTAGCTACACATCTGTATTATATACAACAGGCCAGGAAATTAGTAGACAGATAGCAATCTTTACCACACCAGAAACATTTCACAGTCTAGATATAGCCTGGCAGGAAGACCTTGGAAACATGTAGGTTCTGTCCAAATGTTTGAGGCTAAGTGTCCCAGACTCTGCATCTTATTTTGTAAGAAGGAGCAGTGATAATGAATTGCTAGGACCTTTGTCAGGAAACATGCTCATAGTGAATGAATGCAAGTATGCTTTGAAAGTTGAACGATCTACCACTGCTTATCTATCTATCTATCTATCTATCTATCTATCTATCTATCTATCTATCTATCTACCTATCCATCCATCCATCTGTCTCTCTGTCCGTCTATCATCTGTGGGATGGTGAACCATGAGTGGAAACCTGGTAAGGTCAAGCCAAAGCTTTGAAACCCTAGAGACCCTCTGAAGGGATGGTGGGAGCTTCAATTGCTCCCAACACCAGGTCTCTGACATGTAGCTTCAGTCCCCCATAGATCTGTGGTCATCAATCATATAAGGGAAACACCCCAAGCCCTTCCACATGAAGATGAGGCATCTCTAACATCTCAGACCCAAACAATAGGAAAATAGATGTGACCACAGTCAAGTAGGCTCAAAACAGTGTTCTCCACGCGAATGAGGTACTTAGATGTCTGGAGGGTGTTGCCAATAAGCCTCCCTTCTCAGATATTCCTCCCTGCAAAAGATGTTTAATCTCAGGCCCTGAGAAGGGGGATATGGTTTTATTCATGCATTTTCCGCCATGACAGTAAACTGTTTCGAACCATGGTCTGCTTCTGTGTACTAAGATCCACCATGGGGAGCCATGAAGGTGTCCTTCTCCCACAGAGCTGAAACCTAATCTCCCGTAGATGGCCTCTCTGGGCTCCCAGCCACAACCAACACTAAGCTTGCATCCACCAAGCCAAGGACTTATCACTGTTAGGACTAGCCGGAGCTCCCCTCATCCCCCTAGCCTTGGACTAAAGTCAGCCCACAGTCTCCCCCCACACCCCCGACTCCATGCTCTGCTCTTCTGTGACTCCCAGTAGCGCCTAAATGTTCAAGAGCCTGAGAACCTCATGGCCCCAGTCTTGTTGCAGGCCTGGGTACCTCAGAGCCAGCTCTGGCTTTCCCACATCTCAGACTCCACTTTCCTACTCCCAGACTGGTGCCTTGGCACTTTCTTACAACCCAACACCTGTCTCTGCAGCAGGGTGGGATAAGCATAGTCAAACTCCCCATGTCCAGCCTCCCCAAGCTGCCCAGTAGCAGGGCAGATTCGGGACAACAACCCTACAATCATCTATCATCTATATATCATCTATCTAATCTGTCATCTATTATCTGTATATGTATATTTATCAATCAATTTAGCTTTCTATGATCCATCATTGACTATCTATCTATCTATCTATCTATCTATCTATCTATCTATCTATCATCTATCACCTATTATCTATAATAATTGCATGGTATAAGATATTATTGATGCCAATTATTTACCCATCCCTGTAGCCTTGCCTATTATCATAAAATTTTGAAAAATTATTTCTTCCCCTTGAATCTGCATTGACCTTGTAATTTGTTTCGACCACTACAATATGCTGGTTCTGAGCTTAGACCTTAAGAAACATTGTAGGCTTCTCACTATAGTGAGGAAAGCCTGCTTAAGTTGGTCGTCTGGTCCAACGAAGAGGAGTTGATTGATGACACTTGACTCTGTCTAGCCAAACTCAGCTGAGGCAGGATTTGAAAAAATGTGACTTACACATAATGGAGTGTGGTTGCTCACTTTGCATCATTATTAGTGGCAATAACCATTGTAACTACTCTGTTCATTTAAATCTATTTACTTTGTCTCTGTTTATATCTATTTACTTAAATAAGTTTTAACATTTTAATCAGTGTAAAATGACCTAAAGTAGTAAATGAGTCAAGAGCATATTTGATTAGCTTCACAAAATATTTTCTTTGTTTCTTCTTTTTCAATACTACTTGGCACTTGAGGAGTGGGGTCAGGGCTGGCCTCATACTCACAGAAATCCACTTGCATCTGTCTTCCTCATTCTGGGATTCCCAGTATGCCCATGCATTATTTTTATGACAATATTTACTGAGTATACTGCAGAGACAGTGGGTTGAGTAAGAGCAAGAGTTCTGCCCTCTGACAGACCATTACATTTCGAGAAAATCCAAACAATGTGCCAAATAAAGTGTCAGTTGTGAGATAGCTGACTAAATGCTGCCTTTGTCTAATGCCATGAATGAAAAGAATGAGGATAATAAACAGTGACTACTCCAAAGGAAGCAGGAATTAAAGGAGTCATGCAGAGGGCAACAGAACAGCTGAGCTAGGCAGAGAAGCTAAAGTGTGGTGCAGAGAAGAGATGCAAATGTCCCACAGTGCCACCAGGGTGCTCATAGGAATTGAGAACCAAGAACTTCATTTGAAAGCCTTGAGTTTTATGTTCATTTAGAAAGAATGGGTATTGAGCCAATTCTACCCAAAGATAGTGAAATGGTAGAAATGCTGGAAGGGACTCAGAAGTCAGCTTAAAAAAAATCATTGATTTTTGAAGAGGAAACAAGTGGATGAACACTGTAAGAAAAGCAATGTGGGTTCTAGATAAAAAGGTGGAAATCTGGGCTGGAGAGATAGCTCAGCAGTTAAGAGCACTGACTGCTCTTCCAAAGGTTGTGAGTTCAAATCCCAACAACCACATGGTGGTTCACCACCACCTATAATGAGATCTGACGCCCTCTTTTGGAGTGTCTGAAGACAGCTACAGTGTACTTATAATAAATAAATAAATAAATAAATAAATAAATAAATAAATCTTTAAAAAAAAAGTTGGAAATCCAAAAGATTGAAAAATCCAGCAAAAAAAAAAAAATCAGTTTTGAAACAAACAAATAAATATTAGGACTGAAAACTCAATAAACAAACAGAAAAACAACAAACCCCAAAATCTAAAACTGGGCAACCCAAAACACCAATAGACCACACAACCAGGAGAAAGAGTATCAGAGATGGAAGGATGCTGGGATAACTTTTTTTTTATATTGAGTAAAGGTGTGCCTCTGTATTTTCAACTATCGATTCTATACCAGCAAAGAGACAAGTGCTGGCTGGATTCTGGTATTGTCATTTCTTTGGTCCATCATCAGGTTTCTTACTTTGTAAATAGTCATCCTTCCTCACTGGTCTAAGGCAGTGTAGAGGTTGTATCAGAGGTTGTCTTGCTGCTGATTGATTATCATATAGAGCTGAAAGATAATACCTAGGCAGGAAGAAGGAGGATGAAACTTCTGGGCAGAGAAAATGATTCAAGGGAAGAAAGCAGACACATGAGATTCAGAGAGGGGACACGAGAGGAACAGACACAAACCTCTGCAGAGAGAAAGGGACAGAGCTAGCCACATGGCAGGTCATAGGCAAGATGGTTGGTTGGGTTAAGTGAGATGAGCTAGGTGGAAATTGCCTCAGAAAAAGGCCTAAATTTTAAACTATCTTAGAAGCATCTGTGTCATTATTCATACTGCTGGTAGGTCCAAGAAAGTCCTGCCATAGAAGACAAGGTTGGGGAACTCCTACTTAGTGGCAACAGGAATAAAAGGAATAGCCATAGCATTTAAAAACTCTGGAACCGCCATTTTCTCTCTGGTAAGTTTCTGAGACCAGAGCAGCCAGCAAGGAGGCACAGGCCCCACGAATCCCAGGGGAGCCACAGGGTGGCAGGGACAGGATCCACTCAGCTTCCGAGTGACAGAGGAGGATCAGCGCGTCCTTCTCTGCCCCTTCCCTGAAAGTGGAGGGCCTACAGGGAACGCCTTAAGCCAGAGACCCGGGAAAGAGCCACCATTTTCTCTCCGGTGAGTTTCTGAGACCAGAGCAGCCAGCCGGGAGGCACAGGCCCCAGGAGTTGCAGGGGACTTGCAGGGAGGTAGGGACAGGACAAGCTCTAGTCAGAGACACTGAGAACATCTAACACGAAAAAGCAAGAGATGGCGAAAGGCAAACGCAAGAATCCTACCAACAGAAACCAAGACTACATGGCTTC
>NW_022196899.1:16131231-16131815 GCF_008632895.1 Mastomys coucha
AAGAAGGGGAACTACATCCCTGAAAAAGCAAAAATGTAATCCTCCAACAAAACTAAAAGAAGATAGACTCATGAATGGAACGCCAGCACTAACTACAAAAATAACAGGAAGCAACAATTACTTTTCCTTAATATCTATTAATATCAATGGACTCAACTCTCCAATAAAAAGACATAGACTATCAGATTGGGTATGTAAACAGGACCCAACGTTTTGCTGCATACAGGAAACCCACCTCATTGACAAAGACAGACACTACCTCAGAATAAAAGGCTGGAAAACAATTCTCCAAGCCAATGGCCCCAAGAAAAAAGCTGGAGTAGCCATTCTAATATCGAATAAAATCGACTTTCGCCCTAAAGTGATCAAAAAAGATAAGGAGGGACACTGCATATTTATCAAAGGTATGATCTACCAAGATGAACTCTCAATTCTGAACTTCTATTCTCCAAATACAAGGGCACCTACATTCATAAAAGAAACTTTACTAACACTCAAAGCACACATTACACAGCGTACAATAGTAGTGGGAGATTTCAATACCCCACTCTCTGCAATGGACAGATCATGGAAACAGAAACTAA
>NW_022196899.1:16134096-16134694 GCF_008632895.1 Mastomys coucha
GGAGGAACCTCGAGCAAATAGGCACAGGGGAAAATTTCCTGAAGGGAACGCCAATAGCTTCTGCTCTAGCCCTCAATCCAGGTTTTTAAGCCAGATCTAATCTGGGTTACACATTCTACTAGAAGCCTATGTATAAAAGTAACTTGTATTCAATGACATGTAATTGTCATCTAAGAGGCTTACTGCTGAATAAACTCATGCTTTCTAGTTCTTTCTGAACTCTGACTGGGTGGTTTAACTCAGCTATACTGACTTAAACTCCTCTCAGAGCTGACTGATTCAGTCTTCCTTCTCTTGGCTTCTCTCTGAATTGTTCTGCTTGGCAAAGCTGCCTAAGAACTGCATGAACTCAACTGCATTCAACTGAACTGTATAGAACTCCACTGCATTGCCTGAACTCAACTAAACTCCACTGCATTGCCTGAACTCTATTGAACAGCACTCCCTGAATTGCCCTCCTGATTCATTCTGCACTGCTTTTAAGTCTTAAAGGAAAGGGTTAATTCACTTTATAATTTACATTCCATATTGAGGGGTGTTATGGCTGGAACCATGGGGGAACACTGCTTACTGACTTGCTCCTTATTACTTGCTTTTT
>NW_022196899.1:16134704-16136440 GCF_008632895.1 Mastomys coucha
TTTGTATACCACAAGTCCACCTGCCCCTGGTCAGTAATAAGAAAATGTCCCACAGACATGCCCACAGGTCAGTCAAATGGAGGCAATTCTTTAGTTGGCATTTCTTCTTTCCAGGCATGGAGGTTTGAATAAGAATGACCCTTTCTATTATAAATAAGGCTGCTATGAACATAGCGGAGCATGTGTTTTTGTTATATGTTGGAGCATCTTTTGGGCAGGAGTGGTATAGCTGGGTCCTCAGTTAGAGCTACTCCCAGTTTTCTGAGGAACTGCCAGACTGATTTCCAGAGTGGTTGTACCAGTCTGAAATCCCATCAGCAATGGAGGAGTGTTCTTCTTTCTCCACATCTTCACTAGCATCTTCTGTCACCCGAGTTTTTGATCTTACCCATTCTGACTGGTATGAGGTAGAATCTCAGGGTTGTTTTGTTTTGTATTTCCGTGATAACTAAGACAAAGCTGGAAATAACTCAGATGTCCCTCAGCAGAGGAATGGATACAGAAAATGTGGTACATTTATACAATAGAGTACTACTCAGTTATTAAAAAAATAATGACTTTATTAAATTCACAGGCAAATGGATGGAACTTGAAAATATCATCCTGCATGAGGTAACTCAGTCATCATAAGTGGATAGTAGCTAAAAAAAGCTCAGAATACCCACAATACAACTCACAGACCATATGAAACCCAAGAAGAAGGAAGACCAAACCAAAGTGTGGATGCCACTCAAAAGACGCAAGAAAATATTGGGAAGTAGAGGGAGTGAGGGATCTGTGAGGGAGAGAGGAGGGGGAGGGGAAAGGGGGGTGGTTCAGATATGGGCGGAGATGAGAAAGAAGTACAGAGGACCAGGAATTTGAAAGGAGGTGTGTAGCAGTGGGGTAGGGGGAGCTTGGGGTAGGCACTAGAAAGTCCCAGATGCTAGGGACCCAAGAGGTTCCTAGGACCCAACAGGGAGAACATTAGCTGAAATACCCAACAAAGGGGAGATAGGATAGACAAACATCAGACTGAGCACGGGGATACCAATGGAGAAGTTAGAGCAAGGACTGAAGGAGCTGAAGGGGTATGCAATCCGTTAGGAAGAACAGTATCAAGCAACCAGACCCCCCTCATCCCTCCCATCCCCAAAAAAAACCTCCCAGGGACTAAACCACCAACCAAAGAATACACATAGGGGGAACCCGTGGCTCAAGCTAGCTATGTCGCAGAGGATTGCTTTATCTAGCATCAATGGGAGGGGAGCCCTTGGTCCTGTGGAGGCTCGATGACCCAGTGTATGGGAATGCTAGGGTGCTGAGGCAGTAGTGGGCTAGTGGGAGGGTCAGGGAGCACCCTCATAGAGGCAGGGGGAGGAGATAGAGGATTTGTGGAGGGGAAACTCTGAAGGGGGTTTACATATTTGAAATGTAAATATATAACAAATTAAAAAAAAAAAAGAATGGCTCTCTGGCTGGAATACAAATATGCCCTTAGTGCACAACTGTAATCCCAAACAATGAAAGTAAGGTTAGTTTATAGAAAGAAGCAGACATGTTTGAAAGTTAAATTGTGGGGCAGACACAGTGGCAAATCAGAGAAAGATTTAACAGAATGAATCAGAGATAGGATATGCCCAACTCTTATGAGAACAAAAAGGAAAGAGCAGTGTGTATGTGTGTGCACGTGCACATGTGTGTGTGTGTGTGTGTGTGTGTGTGTGAGAGAGAGAGAGAGAGAGAGAGAGAGAGAG
>NW_022196899.1:16136616-16171770 GCF_008632895.1 Mastomys coucha
GGGATAGGGGGTAGGGGTAAGTATGTATGTGTATGTGTGCATGCGAGAGAGAGAGAAAGAGAGAGAGAGAGAGAGAGACAGAGAGACAGAGAGAGAGAGAGGGAGAGAGAGAGAGAGACAGAGAGACAGAGAGACAGAGAGACAGAGAGAGAGAGACAGAGAGACAGAGAGAGAGAGAGTGAGAGACAGAGAGAGAGAGTGAGAGAGAGAGAGAGAGGGGGAGAGGGAGAGAGATGGGGGAAGGGAGGGGCAGGGCAGAAGCTAGTTTTGTTTGTGCTGTAGTTACAACCTGCTTGGTGGTCACCGACTTGTGACCCTTTGATAGGAGAAAGACTTGTAAATACTACTATTTAAAAAAAGATTAATTTTTAATTAAATGTGCATGAGTGTTTTGCTTGTATTGTGGAGATCAGATATTGTGGAGATCAGATATTGTGGAGATAGATGGTTGTAAACCACCATTTGGGTACTTGCAACTGAATCTGGGTCTCTCTCTGAGCAACAAATATTCTTAACTGATGAGCCACTTTTGTAAACCCATAAATAGTACTTTTAAAGAAATCAAGGTCTGACCTGGAAAGATGAATTGATGCTTAAGAGCAGGGGATCTGAATTCCATTCTCAGATAGCTACCACAGGTGACTCACAACCACCTATTGAAAGAACAACATAAACCCCATTTGTCTCCGTTTAAAGACCAGGCCTGATTTTGAAAAGAATGTCATAAGGTACCAGCTCCAGGAACAGACCATAAAATCTAGAAACAAGGTCATACAACCCTCTCCCAAAGAACAACATGGGGATAATCGCGAGAATGCGAATATATCCTATCTCAGTATGGGCGGCCCTATCTCATCCTATGGTTAAACATTCACGACATAGGAATGCAGACCACCTAGCACAATCTAATCAGAAGCCAACCCCTGTGACTCCCTAGCACACACCAATAAAAGTTTAGATTACCCAATCCTTCTAGAAAATTCACCTAATTCCCTTTAAGAAGGCATTCATGCCTTTGTCTAAGGCCACCGTTTCAAAGAATGGTTGGTTGACCCCCACATGCTGGTCGCTTCTGCAGAATAAACACTCTTTGTTTTTGCATACTGTATAAGTCTTGGGGTCTTCCTTCAGCAATTTTTGGAATCTTGTATTCTGATTCCTGACCCAGGGGGTCTGATTACTCTTGCACACATCCATACACATAATAATAAAGTAAATCTTTTTAAATGAAGAGAGAAAGAAAGAAGGAAAGAGAAAGAAAGCAACAGAATTCTAAATGATGCCTTTCCCAGTCCCAACAGGAGAGGATGAAAGGCTTCGTAGAAATGAACAAGGAAGGTGGTTGGCTGCAGGAACAACACACATAGAACAGCAAAGCTCTACTGCTCTGCCAAGCTTTAAGGAGCTCTGTGGTTTTGGTATCCTGTGGAAAAGCTGATGAGAGTCAATTACACTCTTTTCAGAAAAAACAAACGAACCATGAAAATGGTCACATAATTTGAAGGAAGATGTAGTGAGTTCTATCTCTGCATCATCGTGTAAGAAACCGTGGCTTTAGGGGCTGGAGGTGGCTTGGTAGAGTAGATCCTTGCCACACAGTGTGAAGACTGGAGTTTACATCCTTAGCATCCAGACCAAAGCCAAGCAGGCAGTTGGGAAGGTGAGACCATGGACACCTGAGTCAGGCTGAATAGCTGGATTTGGCTATAGACAAGCTCTGAGTTAAGTTGAGAGACTCTGTCTTGAGAGATCACAGAAGACACTATATCAACTTCGGACATCCAGAGAGCATGTGCATAAACTCACACCTGCACACACAGGTTCACTCTCACACTCCCATACATGGAAGCATGTGCACACATGCATGCCATGCATATAACCCCATCAAATCCACCCAAAGAAAAGAAATTCGTGTATTTTGTATTGTTTTCTTTCTCTTTCTTTCTTTCTTTCTTTCTTTTTTTTTTTTTTTTTTTTTTTTTTTTTTTTTTTTTTTTTTTTTTGCTTTTGTTTTTCCTGGTTTTTTAAGGTCTTACTATACAGCTCAGGCTTGCCTTGGCCTCCTTATCTAGTAGTATCTGTCTTTGAACTTGCAATGACTTTCCTGCATTTGCCTCCTAAGAGCTGAAAGAGCAAAGGGTATCCATTGCCATTCCTGGCTAAGAAAACATGTTTTAACTTTCATTTTTGTTTTTCTTTAAAATTACTAATTATATTGATTTACTGCAGCGTGTGTGTAGGAGAATACGGGAATATATATGCTAGAGCATACATATGAAGGTCAGAGTAGTGGTAGTTAATCCACTCTAAACTTCCTGGCTGGTGTATTCATGATTTTCACCACCTGCAAAATACCATGGATCTGTGAGCGACACACACACACACACACACACACACACACACACACAAAACGGCTTATTTTTAATATGATTTAAGCCGCTCAACGGTAAGGCCACTCTGTAACTCCTCATGGCTAACACACACACCTCTCTGATATTCCTGAGTTAATACTTACTAAATCTATTTTACCTTTGCTGTCCTGGACCCTGGTGGGCAGCCCTCCTGGGGCCACTCTTCCTGCTGCACCTTTCCAGCGTGGTCCATCTCCTACACCTGGATCCTAGTGGAATCTCCTCTTCTTCCTTCCTCCGTCCCTTCCTGGGAATTCTAGAAGTCTTGCCTCTGTTTCCTGTTCATCTGTTGGCCGTGAGTAACTTTATTGACCAGTCAAAAATCAACTAGGGCCAGGCTTCTTTTAGTCCTACATGCAGGCCACAGTCAACAGGTTTTTGGCAACGTAATTAGCATGAGAACACAAGAGAGCAACTTGTATGAGTCGGTTGGTTCTCTACATCAATCCTGTCAATGCCAGGAGTCAAATTCAAGTCATCAGGCCTGGTGGCAAGTGTTTTCACTTGCTAAGTCATATCATTGACCCTTTCTTTTTTTTTTTAGATTTATTTATTATTATAAATGAGTACACTGTAGCTGTCTTCATACGCACCAGAAGAGGGCATCAGATCTCATTACGGGTGGTTGTGAGCCACCATGTGGTTTCTGGGATTTGAACTCATGACCTTTGGAAGAGCAGTCAGTGCTCTTACCCGCTGAGCCATCTTGCCAGCCCCCATTTCATTGACCCTTAACAGTTTTCGCCAAACTTAGATTTGAATAAGCTTTAGTTTAATACACAATCCAGGTAACTCGCCCTTTACATCATCCCTTAGGAGATGAGAGAGAACACTAGTGATAGCTCGCATTTCTTCATTAGCAGCTAGACATGCAGAGTCTAACAGTACAGAAAGTCGTGGTTCACATAGATAAAATGCTATCCCAGAAGGCCATGTGCAGAATCTGTTAGGAATCAGTTACAGTGTGTGTTGGGAGGGGGATATGAAATAGGTCCAGGAAAAGTCTTTATGCTCTTTAAGGTCAGGGTTGGGAAAATGTGTCCACATAGGCAGAGTTGACCTTACTTGTGATTGAGGCCTATTGTAACCCCCACCTTTGGGAAGTTCAAGCAGGAGGATTATGACCCTATATCAAAATGAGAAAACCAAGAAAACAATAAGAAAGATCAAACAAGCAAAGGCACTTGAGTTATGAGCATCTCTGGGGGCTGGGGGTAGAAGGGGGGAGTGGGTAGCCTTCTAAGTAGTCCTGAATGATCTGGAACCCACTTTACAGACGCAGCTACATTGGCCTCAGACTTGCCCCAATCCCCCTGCCTCTGCCTCCAGCTGAAATGATAGGTATGAGCCTGGGTTCATGTTCTCCAGTTTATGAAGAATAAACCAGCTTCACCACACTGGTAACATATGTGCTAGCTCAATCTTGGCATCTTCATGGCCGTTACGTCATGGCTCCTGACATTAGCATCTTTCTCCCTTGTTAAGTGAATATGGTCTCAGCTTTTGTAATGAAGTGAAAACAGAAAAAGGAGTGAATTCACATGGTGAAGAAGGGGGGGGGGCATTATTTGCTCAAACAGCCTACTGTCTCACAAAAGTCCCAGACTTAAAATTAATTTTCATGTGTGGCTTGTGGTTGGCTAGGACACTTAAAAAAATGACCATCCAGATGGCATGAGTTATTTATGCTCCAGTTCTAGAAGGTACAGGTTTCCTCGTTTGAAATGTACTATGCTGACCTACAGGCAGTGAATTATGTCCTGCCCTGTGGCTTGGGTGCTTCCATGGGCTATTATAACTTTGTAGGAAAGGAGTAGATACTGAGAGGAAATCTTTCTTAGCTTTACATTTTCCCCCTCTTCCCACTACTTTTTTCTTCTGCCTTCCCACTACCACTCATAGCAAGAGTTAAAAGGATTCAATGTGCTGCCTTACCAAAATGTGGCGACTTCGCTGCTTAGTCTTTGTCATAAGTGGTTCCCACGCGCAGACTCACGTATACACCTGGCTTGACCTGAAATAAGGAATGCTGAGAGGAATTGAGAGACCAGACAAATATTTACCAGCATCCAGTGTAAGGTAGTACACAATCAGGAGAGATGGCTCCGTGGTTAAGAGCACTGACTGCTCTTCTGGAGGTCCTGAGTTCAAATCCCAGCAACCACATGGTGGCTCACAACCATCTGTAATGAGATCTGATGTCCTCTTCTGGTGTGTCTGAAGACAGCTACAGTACATTAAATAAATAAATAAATCTTAAAAAAAGGTAGTATTCAACCAAAATGCTTATATGTGATGCTAATATGGACAGAGAGTGCTTCCCAGTGGTTCCCACCTCTGAAGTCTGGGTGCCAATCACTTTGAAGGTGTCTAGAAGACTATGGAATGTTTCTAATTGCTGTCTGTTTTTTCTGCTCCCTCAAAAGGGATACCTGTACTCAGGTGAGGTCAGGTGAAATCTTAGTTGGTCAGATAAGGCAGTGATTGGGCAGTGGAAGGAGGGAGTGGAGCTGAAAGTCTTAGAGAGGGGAGGAGGAAGAAGAAAGGACAGAGAGAGATGGAGAGAGACAAGACAGAGATGGAGACAGAGACGGAGAGAGAGACAAGATGCAACCAGATGGAGCCGCAGTAGCTAGGGATTTCATAGATGGGCAATAGAGCAGTGTAGGGTACATTTGCCCTGTTGAAGTATGCAGCTTGTATTTATATCAATTGAGTTTTGTGTTCTTTGTGCGGGCATTTTGGGGTTGGAGATTTTACCGTTATAAATTTGCCTAGTATATTACAAGTCTCTAGTGCTATCATCTTCCGGGGCTTAGGAGATCTGAGTTAGCTGGCTCTGTACAGGCTAGCCAGAGGGGGTAGATGGCCTAGGAAGATCTGAGTGGCTTTGCAGCAGCTGACCATGGGAATCATGGGGAGAGGTGAGACTCCAGCTGCCGGTGATTAGTCAGTTTAGCATGGTTTGATTTTTTTTAAACTCCATGCTACAATGGAAGAGTGAAGAAGGTGTTCTAGGAAGTCCGCATGGCTCAGAGGAAAAGGTCTATGCTTGCAGGGAGGAACTGCAGTTCAGAGAAATCTGTTCACCTGGGGGAATCTTTTTTGAGAGCCCCTCATTTGCCAGATACAGTTCTAGGATCTAATAACAGAGCCATGAACAGAATGAAGTCCTGCTCATATGGTGTGCTGGCCAACCAGCTAGAGCTTGTTTTATACTATTATCTTGTTGATACAGAGAAAAACCACTCAGCCTTACCAAGCACCAGCTCACTATGGATAAGGTTGATTGACACCATTTCCTTGACGGTTCCATTAGGAATAGACCTGGCTAGACAAAGTAAAGGGATCATGTGTTAATCTATAATGTTATTGCTTTTTTAAATGTGTGTTGTAACTGTCAAGAGATGAGTTGTATTTTTTTAGGGGTGGGACAGGGTCCTGGCAGAAGAAAGAGTTGTAGCTTGCCTGGTAGCATCCAGTAAGCTGCAGGTAGGTATTGGGCTAGAGGAGAACTATGTTAAGGGATGCAGTACTGGATTTGAGAAGCAGCAGAGGAGGGTGGGTGCCAAGGAAGGAGACAACGAACACCAGCTCAGGTTCTTCATCCAATGGCTCTACCTTAGCTTAACCCATAAGATAGTGCAGAGCAGTGGGGACACGTGAGAACTCTAAATAATTTTCATCCAGACATTTTATATGATGGACATATTGAAGTGTCCTAGGTAGAGAAGTGAAAGGTTTGAGTGCATTATGTATTAAAAACATAATGACTAAAGGCAGTCAGTCAGGAGAGATCTCTCAGTGGTAAGAGCGTACAAGGTACCTCTCTAAGAATTTGATTCTGAGCAGCCAGCTCGTAACTAGCTGTACTCAAGCTTCAGAGGATCTAGCACACTATTCTGACCTCTGGGAATACTCCCCTGTACATACTCTACCCTACCAAAAAAATAAAAAAATAAAATCTGAAAAACAACAGAAACCGTTTATGAAAGCTTCCTGCCATTTGTTATAGGGAAATGCCAGTTGGAAAAGGGTCATTCAAGTCACAATTAAAGAGTGTGTGTGCTATGAAGCCACCAATGATATTAAGACAACATATTTTAGTGCCTATCTCATCTCTCTCTCTCTCTCTCTCTCTCTCTCTCTCTCTCTCTCTCTCTCTCTCTCTCTATCTATCTAATGTAGTCCAGGTTGGCCTCAGACTCCGAGTAGCTGAGAAGAGCTTGAACTCCTGTTGTTCCATCCTCCACCTGCCATGAGCTGGGTAAGAGGTGTGCACCACCGTATCCAAAGACAATGCGTATAAAAATTTCCTAAAGAAAATTGCTAGTCAATAGCGCAATGTTTTTTGAAGACAGAGTGTTAAGGACCATCTACAAATGTCACATTTATTCTGAAGAACTTAGGCTGTAAGGTTATGAATTTTTTTGTCCATTTTGTCTTTAAAAGTTTTTGTTTGGCTTATTGGCCATACTGCCCTAATACCTTCATCAAGCTGCAATTAAATCCTTTGGGATGGAGCTCTGTGTTTTTGTGAGAGGTAATTATAAAAGCTGGATTAGTTTACCATTGAATTATTTATGCAAGCAAAAATACTGTAGAAACAATTAAACCTCAGGGATTTTTTTAAGGTGCAGATAAATCAATTTACATTGTGCACCTCCAGTTCATTTCAGAGGATGTGTAGTAGAAAATAGAAATCTCAGGCAAAAGGTAAAATTACACTAAAAATCCATCTCTCCATTAATGTTCTTTGCTCTCTAAACATCCCATAAAGTAATTTCATGTGTTATTGTAATTCTTTCTAGCTGCCAGAGATAATGTCAAAAGACACTGAGAGTTTTTCTTGTCAATACAAAGAAGTCATTCTACTGTCTATTCCAGAGTAATTTAGCGCGGTAAGAATCAACTGATTTCACAGATATTAACTCTATCGAATACACAAATGGAAGAATTATAAGGAGAATAATTTTTCCTCCAACGGTAGAGATAACATAGCAATCAGAAAATGTAATCTCATTTTTGGTGTCCAAATTTATTCAATGACTGGAGCTTGCCTGGAATGCTTCCCTTCGCCCCAAAGCAGTGATTTGTGGAAATGAAACCCTCTGGATGCACATTATGTAGATGCTCTGGGGAAGTGACTCAAGGTGTCTGCAAACAGTGAAAGAAAACTTATTACCTTTGTGGAGAAAGAAAAGCAAAGAAACCCTGCTAGACAGTGTTTTATGCATAGTGCCATCGAGGGGTTGTTTCTGAAGAGGTGGCTGTGTGACATCACAGTATCCAAACTCTAGCTGACCGTTCATCTTTCACACCTAAGGCAAGAGTGTCAGTCCTCCACCTTTATCCCAGTGCTAGCACCTGATCTTTAACTTGTGCTTCTCAAACTTCTTTTAAAAACATGTTCATTGATAAAATCTTAGATGTCTAAACAAGTAAAGCTTTCGCTTTATTATTATTGTGTAATTATGTGTGTGCACATTACATGTGTGTGAGAATCCAGGTAAGAGCCAGAAGACAACTTTGGGGAGTAAGTTCATTCCTTCTACCCTTGAGTTCTGGGGAGGAATTCAGGTGGTCAGCCTTCATGTCAGGCACTTGCTGAGCCATCTCATTGGCACAACATTTAGATTTCTAATGCAGGAAATAATGCTGTGAAATGTCTGCGAATTTGTGGCATAGCAGAGTTAAAATCAAGATGATTATCACATACCTTACTTTTTTGTGTGTCATGTGTATGTATGTGTTGTGTGTTTCTTAAAAAAACGAAAAGTTTACTCTCCATGGTTTCTCAGGATAGATGTGTTGCTATTAACTAGAGCCACCACATTGAATGGTGGCCCCTTGAGCTTATCTCTCTTGTGTGAACTGAAATGTTATATACTTGAACAACCTCCTTCTGAGTCCCACAATTCACCTCAATTCTTGGTAATTTGAGTTTGTTCTCAGTTTCTGTGAGCCCTTTGTTATTGATGGAGACCAATGCCAGGGCCTCTGGCAGGCCAGCCATAAGCTCTGTCACTGAGATTACATGCTTTAAACTCCACATATAAGTGAGGCCATGTGGTATTTATAGTTCTCTATCTTTAAAGAAAGGTTAAATTTTTATTTCTGTGTATGTATCTCTTCTTGTATGCATACACTGAGGAAGTCCCCATATAGGGAAGAAGTTCTATCAGATTTACTGGAGGTGGAGTTACAAATGGCTATGAGTCCCCTGACCTGAGTGCTTAGAACTGAACTCAGGGTCTTCTGCAAGAGGAACAAGTGCTCTCAGTTGGTGTTAGCCATCTTTTATACATATTTGTATGCCTGGGCATGTGAGTGCAATGCCATCAGCGGTCAAAAAAGGGCATTGGATCCCTTGTGCTGGAATTATAACTGCCTGATGTGAGTTATAGGAACCCAGCGCTGGTCCACTGCAAGAACAGTATGTCTTCTTTAGTACTGAGCCATCTCTCTACCCCCTAGTATTTATCTTTCTATGATGTTTTGCTGGGGCACATAGGTGAAAGGATGTTTTGCTAAAGCAGCCATGTGACAGAATGTTTCATGAAGCAGACATAGGTGAAATGATGTTTTGCTAAACAGATGTGAAAGAATGAATAGTGTCTAGAAGGACTATAAACATAACCCAATAGACACTGGATGATGCTAGATCGTACTGGTATGCTTTACCATTATTTACTGGTCGTCGGTTGTCATGACTCCATAGAGTGAAACGCACGAAACAACTCTTGGGTGGCTCTGGTAGTTTCTTGCTGCTTCCTCGGACTTGGGCTGATTGACAGAAGTTTCTGGATATGTCAGCTGCTACAGACTCATGCGGAGTTTTACTAAGACAGATTCACATGGAGTTTTGCTAAGACAGACTCACTTGGTGTTTTGCTGAGGCAAGACCCGTCCATGATAGGGAAGAGCCATGGGAAGACACATGATGTCTGGAGGGAGTATAAAGAGGACTCAACGGACAATGATGGTGGGCGTGCATAGATGGCTTTGTAACACTCTCTTGGTCTTGCAAGGAGATTGCTTCACTGATCTTCACTTTGTTGAGAAAGGCATAGTGGGAAACTCCTAGGATTATGGCAAAGGCCTGCCTGTTTCTCATAGGCCGTGCCGCTGATGCTGACTCATGTTTGCTGTCCTGACACTACTGAACTGGACTGCTTGGTATCCTGACAATTGGAGACTGAAATCGTCCTACTTCTTTTTTTTTTGTTTGTTTGGTTTTTTTTTTTGGTTTTTTTTTTTTTTTTTTTTTTTTTTTTTTTTTTTTTTTTTTTTTTTTGTTTTTTTGTTTTTGAGACAGGGTTTCTCTGTGTAGCCCTGGCTGTCCTGGAATTCACTCTGTAGACCAGGCTGGCCTTCAACTCAGAAATCCATCTGCCTCTGCCTCCCAAGTGCTGGGATTAAAGGCGTGAGCCATCACCTCACCACTGCCCCGGGGAAATCGCCCTACTTTTAAACAGCTCATAGCTGAGCCTTGATGCTTCTCGTGGATGGAGCTGCTGCTGCTCACTCATGTGAACTGAACTGCTGATATCCTGACAATGCAGATTAGATTTGCTCCAAAGAACTACTTGCAAACTGACATTTCTTTTCCACTACCTCTGGTGAGTGGTGGGCTAGAAGGGAGGTTAAAGCATTTAAAAAACCCTCATTAAAAGTAGGTTTTGAAAAATCTAAGCTTAAACACTTAAATACTGTCATCCAGGTCCACACATATCACCTCCAATGACAAAGGCTGAGTACTATTCCACTGTGAATACACACCACCTTTACTTACCGAATGATGGATTCCTTAGTTGATTCCTAAGTTCCCATACGTGGTATTTCTAGTATACAAGACAACCAAAGCCAACTAATTTTCTTCATCCAAATCATCTCAACTTAACCTTGAGCTTGTTAGGAACAGCTGAACACTTAAACCAAATCCAAATCAGTTCTACCGTTACATAGGATGGATATCATAAACTGCTATAGACAAATAGAGTAGTTAGAAGTTCTAACTCAAAGACTTGGTAGTTAAGAACGCTGCGTGTTCTTCCAGAGGATCCAGGCATTTCTCGTTCTAGGGGATCCAGTTATCTCCCATGTGGTACAGAGATGTACATGTAGGCAAAATACCCATACGAATATGATAAAAATTCATTTAAAAAGTTTTAAGTTGAAATTAACTACATTCATATATTAAAACATATCAAATGGAAGCTATACTGGAGTCTGCTACTGAGTCAATAGGAAATACTATTTAAAAATTCAAATGAACATAAATTTTTAAAAATTAAAGTTGGTGTTCTGTACATGGTAATGAACAAAAAATGGTCAAGAGGGAGTTAAAGATGAATCGTGGCTATTTCAAATAAAAAAGATTCTATTTCTTAAAAGTAAAAAAATTCCTATATGAATGATTTCTCCCTATAAAGTAGCATTCATGCCACCAAAGATGGAAAACTGAGGTGAAAGTAAATATATGCAAAACAGATACTGTGATAACTCATTTCCCCTGCTACTTCTTAATTAAGCACCCTTGTCTAAGCCTGTCTCAGTCTCATAGTTGACTGCTTGGTCATGCTCTGTAGGTAAGTGACTCTGTTTATATGGTTTTTCATTTCAGTAACAGAACACCCTACTGCATACAGTTTCATTAAATAATGTTGCATGATTTCCTCCTGCTCTTGTATCAGTTTAATCCTCAGACCCGTCTGGAAGCGTAGGATGTTAGAGGTGGAGGCTCCCTATTCGCAATGATAAAATGCCGAAGTATGCGCTGTCCTATGCCTGCAGTTCAGGAACAAGAGTGGGATGTGTTAGAAACAAGCTCAAAGCACTTACAATCATGATGGCACCCTGGGGAGGCAGCACAAGACCCGTTCCATCCTCGATGGCATGGAGAGAAGCTTTGTGGCAATGCAGGGCTCATGAAATTCTCTCGGCTGAAAGCACAGTTTTATAGTCAATACCGTACCACAGAGAAACTTGCACATTCATGTTCAGTTGCTACTCTGTTCACAAGAGCTAAGAATTACAACCAGCTTAAAAGCCCATCAACACGAATGGAGAACTAAAATGGGCTTTGTTCGAAAAATGTCATAATCGGCACTCAAATACTTTATGTGCTAACAAAATTAAAATGAAAATGACATTGATAATATATTAAATAAACAAACAAAAAGCAGACAACAATAGCACCCCGTTTCTTTAACCTTCCACTGTTCTTGGCATATATAACCAAAATCTTCAAATGGACCAGCAGAGCTCTTCAACCACCCCCCCACCCCCATCTGACCTCCTGCATCCCTCTAGGTTCCTCTAGTGATGCGTCACCAGCCAAACTCCCTTGAAAGTTCTCCTACAGCATATTGCTCGTGCTGTTTCATTGAGTTTGCCTTTCCTGCAGTCCCACAGACTCCCATATCAGCACTGCCTTTCTCTCTCCATGCTGTGTGGATTTCTCACAAGGAACACTCCTCATTGGTCTAGCATAGGACCAGGCAACATTTCTAGGGTGATCTGGAGACATAGCTGGCTGGAGGCGTGTGGGACTTGAGTCCTCTTCTCCCACTGCCTGGGGGCATTCCAGCACATTCTGTAGAACTCATGATCCCTTTTCCTGGAGATTTGGTCATGTTAATTTCTTTTTCTCAGAGGGACAGATGTGCCTTCTAAGAGCTAGTTTCTTGAAATTCAGGAATCCTTTTGCTTCTTACTGCTTTAGCAGGTAGCTTCTGTCTGTGAAGGCCGATAGGAGGTTAATGTCTACCTCATCTTGTAGAAGCATGCTGTTGCATGCTTTGTCCCCGTTGTAGTTCCTGCTCCTAAAACAGGGTCCAATATTCAGTAGGTACTCAGTGTTTGGTGAATGTAGAGAAATCTATTCTAATATAGAGAATGAAGACTTAGTAGAGAAGGACATGTTACATTTCATTTTATTTTTGAAACAAGGTCTTGACTTATAGTCCGGGATGTCCTCAAACTAGTGGTGGGTCTACTGCTTTCTCCTCCCCCGTACTAGATTTATAGGTATACACCACCATACCCAGCTAAGGAGACATTTAGAATGAGCCATGAAGGGAATGGAAAATGGACTATTGGAGACAAAAAGCAGGCCTATCTGGCTGTAGGCACACATGTCCCCTCCCACAACCTGAGTATTGTAGCAGTATAGGTCTAGAGGTACCATTAACCCCTCAAATATGTGAGCAGTGAATAGTAATGACAAGTGTGTGGGCTTCTTGGTAAATGGGAAACATGATAAGGTATTAGGATGATGGGGGGCACAGGAGAGAAGCCCTGAGTGCCAGCAGAATGAATGGAAATATGCAACCTTGGGGTGAGAGGTGTGTGTGGGGGACCCTCTAGAATGTACCAGAGACCTCGGAGGAGGGAGACTCTCAGGACTCAAATGGAGAGAGACCTTAGATGAAATGCCCAAGAGTGGGGAGAGAGAAAACTTGTAGAGTCTGCCTCTAGCTGAAAGACAGGCCATCAAGTGGAGGGACGGGGTCGCCATCCCAGAGTCAAAAACTCTGACCCAAAATTGTTCCTGTCTAAAAGAACTGCAGGAAAAAAAAATGGAGAAGAGACTGAGGGAAAGGAGGTCGAACCCAACTTGGGATGCATCTCAAGGGGAGGCTCCAAGGCCTGACATTATTTCTGGTGCTATAGTGTACTTACAGACAGGAGCCTAGCATGGCTGCCCTTTGAGAGGCCCAACAAGCAGCTGGCTGAGATAGACACAGATACTTACACCCAACCAATGGACTGAAGTCGGGGACACTGTGGTTGAATGAGGGAAAGGCTGGAAGAAGCTGAAGAGGAGGGTGACCCCATAGGAAGACCAGCAGTCTCAACTAACCTGGACCCCTGAGATCTCTCAGAACTTGAGCCACAAACCAAGCAAATAGACTAGCTGGTACAAGGCCCCCAACACACTACAGCAGAGGACTGCCTGGACTGGCTTTAGAGAGAAGATGCACCCAACCCTTGAGAGACTTGAGGCCTGGCAGAGTGGGGGTGGGGTGGGGACATCCTCTTGGAGACAGAGGGTATGAAGAGGCCACGAGGAATGGGATATGGAACTGTGCGAGGATGGGCTGGAAGGGGGATAATGACTGGACTGTAAAAAAAGATTAAAGATAATTTTAAGAAAGTGCAAAGGGAATTAATAAATCATTTCTTTGGAATTCTCTTAAGGAGAAAAGTGAGAATGCAAACTCACATCATAAAAAAAGACTATTTTTTTTTTCAGTAATGAGATTTCCAGATTTTTAAAAAATATTTTTTATTGTTTTATGTGCATGGGTGTTTTACATTCATGTATGCGTGTGCTCTATATGCATACCAGGTGCCCACAGAAGTAAGAAGGCATTGAATTCCCTTGACCTGGAGTTATAGATGGCTATGAGCCACTGTGGGGAGCCTCAGCTGCCACCCTATACATATATATTGAACACCTGGTCTCCGGCCAGAGCAGAGAGCATTGATAATCAAGCCCTTAGTTGGAGAAGCTGAGTGCCTCCAGTTTGTGATGCAAGCTGGTATGAATTCCCGCAGCCTATTATACTTTACCATGTAGCTGATGCTGATTGGGACCAGAGAAAGTATTTAAACTGTGAAGGCTGGATTCTACTAGATTCTACTACAGAGAGGATTATTATGAGCCAGGCGGTGGTACTCTTAACCCCTGAGCCATCAGTGGATTTTGGGCTTCTATTCTCATCCTCACTTAACTGATGTATGGTCTCTCCTGTGTCTGCTGCTGCACTGTGTACTCCAGACTGGCAGGTCTACCAGTGATCCCCCTATTTCCACTTTCCATCTCACAACAGGAGCATGGAGTTTACAGATGTGAGGTACTGCAGCTGATTTTTCGCCTACGTTTTGAAAACTGAATTCAGGCTGTCAGGATGGCATGGAAGTAGGTTTATGCTGAGCATGTCTGGGACCCAGATCGTAAGCTTTTTCCATTTGTGATCTCTTCTTGTCCAAGAACTTTTTTATACAAGCATGGAGTCCTGAGTTCTATTCCCCAGAACTCCTGTTTAAAAATAAAATTGAGCTTGTTACACATGCCTGTGATTCTAGCACTGATAAAGTAGATATAGGAGGTGTGGTGGTTTAATTATACTTGGCCCATGGAGTGGCAATGTTAGGAGGTACGGCCTTGTTGGAGTAGGTGTGGTCTTGTTGAAGTAGGTGTGCCACTGTGGGCATGGGCTTTAAGACCTTTGTCCTAGCTGCCTGGAAGAGTTTCCTTCTGGTTGCCTTTGGAACAAGATGTATTACTCTCATCTCCTCCTGCGCCATGACTGCCTGGATGCTGTCATTCTTCCCGCCATGATGATAAGGGACTGACCCTCTGAACTTGTAAGCCAGCCTAATTAAATCTTGTCCTTTATAAGAGTTACCTTGGTCATGGTGTCTCTTTAAAGCAATGGAAACCCTGACTAAGACAGGAGGCTGTCTAGGGGCTTGCTGGTTAGCTAGTCTAGACAAATCAGTAAGCTCCAGATTCAGTAAGTATACTGGCTGGTTTTGTGTGTCAACTTGACATAAGCTGGAGTTAGCACAGAGAAAGGAGCTTCCCTTGAGGAAGTACCTCCATGAGATCCAGCTGTAAGGCATTTTCTTAATTAGTGATCAAGGTGGGGGAGGGTATTGTGGGTGGTGCCATCCCTGCGCTAGTAACCTTGGGTTATATGAGAAAGCAAGCCAGTGAGGAACATCTCTCCATGGCCTCTGCATCAGCTCCTGCTTTCTGACCTGCTTGAGTTCCAGCCCTGATTTTGGTGGTGAACAGCAGTGTGGAAGTGTAAGCTGAATAAACCCTTTCCTCCCCAACTTGCTTCTTGATCATGATGTTTTGTGCAGGAATAGGAACCCTGACTAAGACAAATTGGTACCAGGGGTGGGGTATTCCTGTGACAACCTTCCCCAAAGGGGAAGACTGTAGAAAGACTTTGGAGCTTTGGGCTAGAAGAGCCATTGGGGGTTAAGAGCTCTGTGGGATGTTCTGTAAGAGCTTGGAAAATAATTTTGAGAACAGTGCAGAAGATCTAGGTCTGGCTTGTGAAATTTCAGAGGGATACTTAAAGACTCTTATCAGGGTCCTTGCTTTTTCATTTGTAAAGATTCTGTGGTTTTGGTTAGCTGGGGCTGAAGAATCAGCTGTGATTAACAAGATACCAGAACTACTAAAATGAAACATTTGTGTTACTGGGACAATTGATGCTGGTTAGCTGTAGCTAAGAAATTAGTAGTGATTAAGAAGAGACCAGCATCACTGAGGTGACATCTTCTGGGAAGTGTTTTCTGGGAAGTGTTTTAGCCAAGGTTGTGTACCTTGTGCTGCAGCAGGACTTGGTAATGTGGAAGAGTCACTCAGGTGGTACTGGTTTTGAAGGCATGAAGGGGTCATGGAGAGCAGCTGAGGCTTAGCACTGTGAGAGGCCATGGGAGGCCATTGGGGAAGGTGCAGCCTCAGTTCCAATTGATGGTCCAGGACTGGAGGGGTCATGCAAAGGCTTTGAGGGTTAGCACCATGAAGAGAGTCTGTGAGGGGCTGTTAGTGAAGCTTAGTTGCAGCAGAAGACTCCAGTGTGTTGGAGATGCCAGTACCATGGGCTGATCACCAAGAACAGCAGCGGCAGTGGAGTGTATCAACCTGAGCTTAGAGTGCAACAGAGGGAGAGCTAGAGAAGTGATGCCAGCTCTTTGGAGGAGGCTGGAAGATCATGGGTGGGTCCCAGACATTGGATGGCTAGAGTCTGATTTTGCTTTTGATTGTGACTGTGCCTTGATATTTTTTCCCTCTTGAAGGAAAAAAATATTTTAATGGAGCCCATAGTTAAGAGACTTTGAATTGTAAAGAGACTTCAAATTTTAAGAGAGATTGGATATTTTAAAGGGATTGAACTTTTTTTTTTTTTTAAATAGGAGATGGTTTATTCACACAAAGGGAAGGATAAGTGCCTGCCCATGTCTGTTGGATGAGGAAGCGACAATTGTACAGAACATTTCTCAGGCCATCGCTGGGGGCTTCTTGCCCCAGGTGCTTGTCCATTGTGCCCTTTGGCCTGCAGGGCACAAGGCAGTGTCGGCACTTATAAAGAGTCTTACCAGTTCCCAGTCCATGGGTGGGCGGTAGCGGTTGAGCTTGCTACTCTGGGGACAAGCATAGGGACACTGGTCACAGGTATAGGGCCGCTCGCCAGTATGTGAACCCTTGCACCTAGGGCCGTGTGACCCTTCCATGCTGTCTTCTCGATCATCACAGGGTCAGTCCTCTCTACTTTGGCAGTGGATCCCCAGCCGACAAAACCTGGACCCCCTTGAGCCCTGCGGCCAGGGGCTCCGGGTTCCTGGACTCCTGCTGTGGCTGCAGCTCCAGCCTTCTCCACCTCTGGCATGGGAGTGAGCTGGCTGGAACAGCTGGAAGGCAGCTGGTTTAGGAGGGGCTGCTGGGGAGACTCCCCAGGTACAGGCAGGAGTGGAGGGGCTTCCAGGTGTTGGCTGCCGGTGGGTATTCTTGTACCTGCTTGTACTTGCTGTTCTGAGTGCAGGCCTAGGAACACTGGTCACAGAAGTAGGGTCCCTCACCCGCGTGGAAACGATATGGACCTTGAGGTTGTTGAAAGAGCCGAGGATCTTCTTCCAGAAGAAGCAGGTGGGGCTCCGTCAGACTCACTGGTGACGTCTTGTCCTCAACTGGGCCCACCACTGTCACTGCTGACATGGCTGCAGCCCTTTTATTCAGCCCCAGCAGCAGAGCCTCTGGGGTCTCCAATTGTAGTGTCTGGCAGATGTGTATTCCATGGTCCCAGTGGGCATTGGACAGCAACTTCCAAGTACTGGTGAACTGTCTGCCACATTGGAGGCAGCTCAGAGCCGTCAGCTTTTTGGATTCTGAGATGGGGCCTGGAGCCTTGGAGGAGCTGACAACCTAGGGTTTTTTTTTTTTTTTTTTTTTTTTTTTTTTTTGTGATCCATGAAAGCGATGATGGCTCCTAAGATTTGTTCTCAGAGGCTGCAGGCCAACAGATTTGGGTTTTTATCTGTCCAGGGCTGGTGGTCGGAACACTTAGAGCTCAGAAGCATCCATGGCGCACAAGTGCTGGGTGCACTGAGTGGGAGCCAGGCAGTGTGGAGTGTTACCTTCACACTGAAGAGCCCCCGCATAGGCATGTTCCTCACAAACCAGGGACCCCAGGTTGCCTTCCGGCTTCACATCAATGATGAGGTTGGGCATCTCCATGTCATCGTCTTTGTCGTCGTTGTCATCGTCTTTTTCTTTGTCGTCCTCGTCTTTTTCGTTGATGTTATCGGCTCAGGGTCTACGCGGCCAGTCTTGCTTTGGGACATGGGTGCAGATCCACGTAATCAGCCCAGAGGCCAGAAGCTCAGGTGAGTGGCCAGGATTGAAATTTTAATATGTAAGACTTTGTAAAGTCTGTGGGACTTTTAAAGTTATTTAGATCTTGGGGATGAATAAGAAAGTGAGGGTTGAGGCTTAATAGTGATGTGTTTGTGTGTCAACTTGACACAAGCTGGAGTTATCACAGAGAAGGAAACATCCCTTAAGGAAATCCTTCCATGAGATCCAGCTGTAAGGCATTTTCTTAATTAGTGATCAAGGGGGGTAGGGCCCATTGTGGGTGGTGCCATCCCTGGGCTGCTAGTCTTTGGTTCTATAAGAAAGCAGGCTGAGCAAGCCAGGGGAAGCAAGCCAGTAAGGAACATCCCTCCATGGCCTCTGCATCAGCTCCTGCTTCCTGACCTGCTTGAGTTCCAGTCCTGACTTCCTTTGGTGATGAACAGCAATGTGGAAGTGTAAGCTGAATAAACCCTTTCCTCCCCAACTTGCTTTTTGGTCATGATGTCTGTGCAGGAATAGACATACAGACTTAGTAAGAGACCCTGTTTTAATATGTAAGGTGGACGGGATAGAGGAATTCGAGCAACTGGTCTCTACATGGGTGCACATACATACACACACATGCACCATATCCCCCAAACAACTTTATATACATACATAAGATACCCATTGTAAGGTAGGATGGCCCTCTGGGATCAGTACAGGACACACCCAGTTCTCAGCATAAAGGGGATTTATGATCCTGGAAGGGCAAGAAGGGAAGGTGGGGATGAAGCAAAGGGAAATAGCAAGCATCATCATCATCATCATCATCATCATCATCATCATCATCATCATCACCATCACCATCACCATCATCATCATCATCACCATCAGTATTGTCAACGTCACTGTCACCGTCACTGTCATCATCATCATCATCATCATCATCATCATCATCATCAGCAGCAGCAGCAGCAGCAGCAAGCGAGCAAGCAAGCAAACAGGTTACAGCAGGTGTTTCTGCAGGAGTAGGGTTTTAAGGAGAAACAGGGGAATCTGTCCTAGGGTGAGTTAGTAAATTCTGATTGGACATGTTAGCCAAATAATGAATTTTGATTGTTCAACTCTGGTATTTTGTCTCAGGAATGAGTCGGTGGCCAAATAAGGGAAGGGTCTTTGGGGCTAGTTTTAGGAATGTAATCGTACAGTTTTTAGGTGTTGGAGCCATGTTGCCATGCTTGGGTGTGTGTTTGCCATGCTTGGGTCCATTAAAGAGTCCTTTACCCACAGATAACTAGAAGTCTAAACTGGGAATTAAAAATATAGTTGAGTCCCAACAAACCCTTTCTCTGAAATATGGCTGGTTAGTTGTGAAAACAGTTCTATGGCTCCACATCCTTTATCGTGCCACCAGGACATGGAGAAGGAAGACAAAGCCAGCCAAAACTCTGGGGCTCTGTGTCCTTTCCAGGTGATGAATCAGGTGACTGCCCCTCACTTGCATCAACTTCAGACCCAGCAGTGTTTGTATTATATCTCCCAAGCTGTCCCCTTTCCTCACGAATTCTTTCCTGATATCTGTAAGGAGGTTCTCATATAGACCATCACTCCAAGAACTTCATATGCTGGGCATTAGAAGAAAATAGAAGAGGAGTTTGGGGTACCACATCCTGCGATTGCCTTATCACTTTAGCAAAAGATCCTTATTCGATGTTATGGCTTGAATATGAAATGTTTCCAGGCCATCTGAGGATACTTAATGAGACCCTGGAGAGAGAGGGGGGGAGAGGGAGAGGGAGAAAGAGAATGAGAGAGAATGAGAGAGGAAGAGAGAGAGATAGAGATAGATAGATAGATAGATAGATAGATAGAGAGAGACAGAGAGAGACAGAGAGAGACAGAGAGACAGAGAGACAGAGAGACAGAGAGAGATACAGATACAGATATAACTAATATACAATTACTTTTCCAACTTGGTGAAGGGAAGGAGACCAGAGCAAAGCAAGCTGAGGTGGCATGATCAATTTATAGACAACTGTGAGGAGTCAGAACACAGCTTGGAGAAGTTCCTCTAGAGCAGTAATTCTCAACCTTCCTAATGCTTTAATAATAGTTCCTCATATGGTGGTGACGCCCCCCCCCAAACATTATTTCACTGCTACTTCATAAGTGTAATTTTGCTTCTGTCTTGAACTGTAATGTAAATATCTGATATGTGACCCCTGCTCTAGAAGAATGACCATTAGCCCCATGGTAAGGTAAGAGACCGATCAACATAAATAAGTAATCTCTAGGCTAAACATATAGAGGGTCTTTCAATGCTCAGATTCCTCAACTCTGTACAAATATACAGCATCTAGTTCAGAGGGGACACTTTACCCCAATCTGTAAGAGAATAAGAAGAGCTGAAATAAAAGCTATACCTGATATCAAATTATTTCCCTTTCTGAAGGATTAGATGGAAGAAAGCCTATGGGACCAATGGTAATAGCAGAGCCAACTATAATATCCAACAGTGCAGCCCACCAGCAGTCCCCCAGCCCAGTGTGACAGGATGACGTTCAGTCTGAGAAGATGGCTGTGTTTATCTCTCATCTCTGAGTTGTGCCTTCTGTCTTCCATGTACATGCTAGGAACTCATTTAGTTCCTCAGGCTCTGCACGGTGCTAGCATGGGTATAGGAGAGCTTAAGCCCTCAGTGGCTAACAGCCAACACCATGAAGACAGCTATACTGTTAGGTGACCTGGAAATTGAAAGGAAGAAGGAAGAAAAGGAAACACGCAAGATAAAGAAGTAAGCATTTTCTCTATAGTCTCTGTTTTTAGGCTCATAAATATCCATCTTTTTCTCTCTTTCTCTCCCTCATCCTCCTTGTTCTTCCTATCCACTTTTTTCTCTTTCTCCTTCCTCTCCCTCTCTCATACCTCTCATGCCCAACCTATCTCTTTATTGATATTGACTGCCTTAACTTTTAACATGAGTCGGTGGAGATGAACTGTTACAGAATTGAGACTATGACTTCATTTTATGTGTATCATGCAGATTTCTTTAGTTAGTTAATGATGATGAGGAAGATGATGATGAGAGTCAAATTTGAATTCTTGCTATTTGATTTCCCTACATACTCCATTGCTTGTGATTTCAACAATATTGAGTTATTATTGAAACTTACTTATTCACATGTATGAATTTATGTGAGTGTATGTGCATGTCTGTGGGTGAATGCATCTGCAGATGCGCAAGTTACCTGGCTATTTTTATGGAAGTTGGATCTGAACTTTGGTCTTCATTTTGTACATCAATTGCTCTTAACACTGAACCACCTCTGTAGCCCTATTATTGTTTCTTTGAATTTTATTTTTGAGACAGATTATCACTATGTAACCTAGACTGAACTTTACCTCACAGCGAAACTCCTGCCTTGCCTTCCAGGTGCTGGGATTACAGGCATGTGCTTGAATTGGGGCAGGAGCTCCATAAACCATGTCCTTTTCAAATGCTCACATGGTGCTTCAACTGTGAAAGCCATCATTTGATAATTACAGATAGTGCACATACTATATTGGGAAGGGCACACTGTTTGTACACACTTCTCACACTGCTGTGATCGGGGCCTCAACAGTAGCCATACTTATGTCAGCCTAGACTTCCTCTACATCCTCATTTAGCCCTTCCTTGCCACAGCCGATTCTGTTGGGGCTCATCTTATCAAATCTCATTATTATCGCGCACTGAAGGCAGTACCAATATCGCCCCAGATATCCAGAAGGCCTACCGTGCCAGGTGTTAATGTCTTCTGTTTCTGCCACAGTAAGCTTATGGTGAATATCCCGTGGTGTATAAGTTTTCTGACCCCTCACCCTGAATAGAACAGTTCTGCATAGCCTCCCACCTTTTCCTCTGGAGAAGGGTTAAGCTCCAGTTTTGCTCTTTGTTATCCGCCTCTCCTATCTGAGGTCTCTACTCTACTACTTATGTTCTTTTCTCACCATCAGATAAATTATTCACATTCAAAATTTCTAGCTCACGTCCTGCTTAAGGAGGCATCAATGCAAGGCAAAACTTGGTAACCTGCCCAATGGGGTGGCAGTCGTTATGTGCTTTAGCAGACACTCAGAACTTGGGTTCCCTGTCTGTTCTGTCCTTGCTTCTCCTCCCCTGCCAAAACATCCCCCATAAGCTCTCTAGGACACGTGAGACTCTTTGTGCTCTAAAGTGACATCCTGTGCTGCTCTACTAGAATCTGGGGTCTATCTTGTCTTTACCTGCCTGGGTAAGCAGTTCCCATGAATGCATGGGTGGTGTGACAAATGCTTTTTGAATTTGTGGTGAAATAATAGAAATTGAGCTGCTTTGAGGACTCCTGTCTTTGCTGGCTTCAGTCTGACTCTGCTTTCTCCATAGTGGCTAATTTTTAACCTAGTGCCAACCTGTCAATATAAAGAGTACTACTTACATTCTCTCTTCTTGCAATTTTATCATTTTTTGTTTTTGAGCCAAAAAATGGACCTAGGAGTTGAAAACGATTAATGTAAGTTCTCCCATTCTAAAGGAGAAGTTAACTCATGGCTATGCTTGAAAAGCAGTTAGAGAACTCTATAATTATTCTTATTCATGGACATTACCCAAAAAGCCCACTATAATTTATCTAAATAAAGGCTATGTAGCTCTTGTATTTTATGGTTACGATGTAAGTCTATTAGGCATCAAGGTTGAAGATCAATGTAGAAAATTGCCAACAGAGTTCTATGGGGATTCACAAAACCCTTGTAATATCCTTCCAATGGATGTATTCTCTCCTCTCTCCCTATGTGATGACACCTAGTCAGAGACACTAATCCCTAAGAAAAGAAGAGACTTAACTCCATCTTTGAGATTGGCTTTGTTAGTAGAAATATAATATCAAGTATAAGGGGGGGGGGAAGCAGCACTGTTGGTAGAGTTCTTGCCTAGCATATATGAAGCCCTGACTCAGTGTTGCATGAAACTGGATTAGGTGTACACATCTGTGATTATAGTACTCAGGAGGGAGAAGTAGGGGGTCAGACATTCAGTGTCATCTTTGTCTACACAGCATGTATGGTGTGTACATGTGTGAAAGATATCATGTAGTCCTAGTATCCCTTTTATTTTGTTATCATACAGCTAAGGGTTTTAAAATAAATTGCTTAAATTCATTTTTTTGTTAGTATACAAAAGTGGACTTTATTATGACATTTTCACACACACATACACACACACACACACACACACGAGTATCTGCTCATGTTTGGTCCTATTCTGCCCTTCTCCTACAAGCCTTCCCCATATAAATGTTGAATTTTTACCATTTCATTTTTCTTCAACATTATATATAACATATATATGTATATATATATGTATATATACACATATATATACATACATACATATATACACATACATATACACATACATATATACATACATATATACATACATACATATATATACATATATATACATATATACATACACACACACACACACACACACACACACATATATATATATATATATATATATATATATATATATATATATTTGCTTTTCTGGAAAAATTCAAATGCCATCCAATGATAAGCACATGCTCATGTTGCCGTGAGTTGACACTCAAGTCACCATGGACAGCAAGAGCTGGAAATTTTTTTTTATTGAAATTTTTTTTTCTTTAAATTTTAAATGTTTTCCCATTTCCAGGTCTTCTCTTCGGAAATTGTCTATCCTATCCCCCCTCTGCCTACCTCTATGAGGGTGCTCCACCACCCACCCACCCACTCTCACCTTCTGGCCCTGGCATTCCCCTGCACTGGGGCATCAAACACCCTCAGGCCCAAGGGCCTCTCCTCCTACTGATGTCCAACAAGGCCATCCTCTGTTACATATGTGGCTGGAGCCATGGGTCACTCCATTGTGTACTATTTGGTTGGTGATCCAGCCCTGGAGAGCTCTGGCCTATTGACACTGTTGCTCCCTCTATGGGGATGCAAATCCCCTCAGCTCTTTCATTCCCTTCTCCTGCTCCTCCATCAGGGACCTCACACTCAGTCCAATGGTTGGCTGCAAGCATCTGCCTCTGATTTGTCAGACTCTGGTAGAGCCTCTCAGGAGACAGCCATATCAGGCTTCTGTCAGCAAGCACTTCCTACAATAGCATCCAGGTTTGGTGACTGTATATGGGATGGATCCCAAGGTAGGGCAGTCTCTGGATGGCCTTTCATTCAGTCTCTGGTCTACACTTTATCTCCATATTTCCTCCTTATGATTATTTTGTTCACCCTTCTAAAGAAGCACTGAAGAATCTATATTTTCCTCTTCTTTCTTCTTGGGCTTCATATGGTCTGTGAATTGAATCTTGAAATTCTGAGTTTTGGGGCTAATATCCACTTATCAGTGAGTATATACTATTTGTGCTCCTTTGTGACTGAGTTATGTCATTCAGGATGATATTTTCAAGTTCCATCTATTTGTCTGCAAGTTTCATGAAGTCATTGTTTTTAATAGCTGAGTAGTATTCCATTGTGTACTACATTTTCTGTATCCACTCCTCTGTTGAAGGACATCTGGGTTCTTTTCAGCTTCTGGCTATTGTAGATATGGCTGCTATGAACACAGTGGAGCATGTATCATTATTACATGATGGAGCATCTTCTGGGTATATGCCCAGGAGAGGTATAGCTGGGTCCTCTGGTAGGACTATGTCAAATTTTCTGAGGAACTGCCAAACTGATTTCCAGAGTGGTTGTACCAGCTTGCAATCCCACCAGCAATGGAGGAGTGTTGCTCTTTCTCCACATCCTCACCAGCATCTGCTGTCACCTGAGTTTTTGATCTTAGCCATTCTGACTGGTGTGAGGTGGAATCTCAGGGTTGTTTTTCCTTGCATTTCCCTGATGACTAAGGACGTTGAACATTTCTTTAGGTGCTTCTCAGCTATTTGAGTTTCCTCAGTTGAGAATTCTCTGTTTAGCTCTGTTCGCTATTTTTTAATAGGGTTATTTGATTCTCTGGAGTCTAACTTCTAGAGTTCTTTGTATATTTTGGATATTAGCCCTCTATCAGATGTAAGACTGGTAAAGATCTTTTCCCAATCTGTTGGTTGCTATTTTGTCTGGTTAACAGTGTCCTTTGCCTTACAGAAGTTTTGTGATTTTATGAGGTCCCATTTGTAAATTCTTGATCTTAGAGCAGAAGCTATTGGTGTTCTGTTCAGGAAATTTTCCCCTGTGCCCTTGTGTTCGAGGCTTTTCCCCACTTTCTCTTCTATTAGTTTCAGTGTATCTGGTTTTATGTGGAGGTCCTTGATCCACTTGGTCTTGAACTTTGTACAAGGAGATAGGAGTGGATCAATTTGCCTTCTTCTACATGCTAACCGCCAGTTGAGCCCGCACCATTTGTTGAAAATGATTTCTTTTTTCCACTGGATGGTTTTTGTTCCTTTGTCAAAGATTAAGTGACCATAGGTGTGTGGGTTCATTTCTGGGTCTTCAATTCTATTCCATTGATCTACCTGCCTGTCACTGTACTAATGACATATAGTTTTTTATCACTATTGCTCTGTAGTATAGCTTGAAGTTAGGCATGGTGATTCCCCTAGAGGTTCTTTTGATTGTTGAGAATAGTTTTTGATACTCTGGGTTTTTCATTATTCTGAATGAATTTACAAATTGCTTTTTCTAACTCTATGAAGAATTGAGTGGGAATTTTGCTGGGGATTGCATTGAATCTGTAGATTGCTTTCAGTGAGATGGCCATTTATACTTTATAAATCCTCCCACTCTTGGGAGATCTTTCCATCTTCTGAGGTCTTCTTCGATTTCTTTCTTCAGAGGCTTGAAGTTCTTATTGTACAGATCTTTCACTTGCTTAGAGTCACACCAAGGTATTTTATATTGTTTGTGACTATCGTGAAGGGTGTCATTTCCCTAATTTCTTTCTCAGCCCATTTATCCCTTGTGTATAGGAAGGCTACTGATTTGTTATTTTTATATCTGGCCACTTTGCTGAAGTTGTTTATCAGATGTAGGAATTCTCTGGTGGAATTTTTTGGGTCATTTTAAGTATATGTTATATATATATTTATATATATATGTATATATATATATGTATAAGTATGTATATATGTAGTATACTATAAGTCATATATATCATCTGCAAATAGTAATGTTTTAACTTCTTCCTTTCCAGTTTATATTCACTTGATCTCCTTTTATTGTCTAGTTGCTCTAGCTAGAACTTCAAGTACTATATTGAATAGATAGGGAGAGAATGGGCAGCCTTGTTTTGTCCCTGATTACAGTGGGATGCTTCAAGTTTCTCTCCATTTAGTTTGAAATTGGCTACTGGTTTGCTGTATATTGCTTTTACTATATTTAGGTATGGGCCTTGAATTCCTGATCTTTCTAAGACTTTTAACATGAAGGGATGTTGAATTGTGTCAAATGCTTTTTCTGCATTTAATAAAAAAAATATGTGGTTATTTTTACTTGAGTTTGTTTATGTAGTGAATTACATTGATGGATTTCTGTATATTGAACAATCCTTGTATCCCTGGGATGAAGCCTACTTGATCATGGTGAATGATTGCTTTGATGTGTACTTGTATTCAGTCTGCAAGAATTTTATTGAATATTTTTGCATCGATATTCATAAGGGAAATTGGTCTGAAGTTCTCTCTCTTTGTTGGGTCTTTGTGTCATTTTGGGATCAGCATAACTGTGGCTTCAGAGAACAAATTTGTTAGTGTTCCTTCTGTTTCTATTTTGTGGAATAGTTTGAAGAGTATTGGTACTAGGTTTTCTTTGAAGGTCTGATAGAATTCTGCACTATACTGAGCTTTCTTTTTGATTGGGAGACGTCTAATGACTGCTTCTATTTCTTTAAGGTGATGGGACTGTTTAGATGGTTTATCTGATCCTGATTAAACTTTGGTATTTGATATCTGTCTAGAAAATTGTCTATTTCATTTAGATTTTCCAGTTTTGCTGAATATAGGCTTTTGTAGTTAGATATGATGATTTTTTGAATTTTTTCAGTTTCTGTTGTTACAGCTCGCTTTTCATTTCTGATTTTGTTGATTTGGATACTGTCTGTGCCCTCTGGTTAGTCTGGCTAGGGGTTTATCTATCTCAAATGATCAGCTCCTGGTTCGGTTGATTCTTTGTATAGTTCTTTTTGTTTCTACTTGATTGATTTCAGTCCTGAGTTTGGTTATTTACTGCCATCTACTCTTGGGTATTCTTGTCCCCCCCCTTTTTTTATAGAGCTTTCAGGTGTGCTAGTGTATGCCCTCTCGAGTTTATTTTTGGAGGCACTCAGAGCTATGAGTTTGTCTCAGCACTGCTTTCATTGTGTCCCATAAGTTTGGGTATATTGTGCCTTCATTTTCATTAAATTCTAAAACGTCTTTAATTTATTTCTTCCTTGAGCAAGTTATCATTGAGTAGGGTGTTGTTCAGCTTCCATGTGTATGTGGGCTTTCTGTTGTTTTTGTTGTTATTGAAGACCAGCCTTAGTCCTTGGTGATCTGATTAAATGCATGGGATTATTTCAGTCTTCTTGTATCCATTGAGGTCTGTTTTGTGTTGGAGTATATTGTCAGTTTTGGAGAAAGTACCATGACATGCTGAGAAGAAGGTATATTCTTTTGTTTTAGGATGAAATGTTCTGTTACGATAGATATCTGTTAAAACCATTTGGTCGATAACTTCTGTTAGTTTCACTGTGTCTCTGTTTAGTTTGTGTTTGCATGATCTGTCTGTTGATGAGAGTAGGATGTTGAAGTGTCACACTATTATTGTGTGAAGCACAATGTGTGTTTGAGCTTTAGTACGGTTTCTTTTATGCTTACCCTTGCATTTGGAGCATAGAGGTTCAGAATTGAGAGTTCTTCTTGGTAGTTTTTTCCTATGATGAGTATGACGTGTCCTTCCTTATCCTTTTTGATAACTTCTGGTTGAAAGTTTCTTTTATTAAATATTAGAATAGCTACTCCAGGTTGTTTCTTGGGACCATTTCTTGGAAAATTGTTTTCCAGCCCTTTACTCTGAGGTAGTGTTTGTCTTTGGCACTGAGTTGCATTTCATGTATGCAGCAAAATGCTGGGTCCTGTTTATGTACCCAGTATATTAGTCTATGTCTTTTTATTTAATCCATTGATGTTGAGAGATATTAAGGAATAGTGATTGTTGCTTCCTGTTATTTTTGATGTTATTTTTATGTTTATGTTGCTATCTTCTTTTGGGTTTGTTGAAAAAAGAGTACCTTCTTGCTTTTTCTAGGGCATAGCTTCCCTCCTTCTGTTGGCGTTTTCTATCTGTTATCCTTTGTAGGTCTGGATTTGTGGAAATTTGTGGATGATGTATTAATTTGGTTTTGTCTTGGAATATCTTGGTTTCTCCATCTGTGGTAATTGAGAGTTTTTCTGGGTATAGTAGCCTGGTCTGGCATTTGTGTTCTCTTAGGGTCTGTATGAGATGTGCCCAGGATCTTCTAGCTTTCATAGTTTCTGGTGAGAAGTCTGTTGTAATTCTGATAGGTCTGCCTTTATTTGCTACTTGACCTTTTTCCCTTACTGCTTTTAATATTCTTTCTTTGTTTTGTGCATTTAGTGTTTTGATTATTATGTGGCAGGTTTCTTTGCTGGTCCAATCTATTTGGAGTTCTTTAGGCTTCTTGTATATTTATGGGCATCTCTTTCTTTAGGTTAGGGAAGTTTTTTTCTATAATTTTGTTGAAGATATTTACTGGCCATTTAAGTTGGGAATCTTCACTCTCTTCTATACCTATTATCTTTAGGTTTGATCTTCTCATTTTGTCCTGGCTTTCCTGGATGTTTTGGGTTAGGAGCTTTTTGCATTTTGTAATTTTTTGACTGTTGTGTCAGTGTTTTCTATGGTATCTCTGCACCTGAGATTCTCTCTTCTATCTCTTATAAAATATAAGACTCCTATGACTTCAGATTTCTTTCCTAGGTTTCTATCTCCAGGGTTGTCTTATTTTGTGATTTATTGAATGTTTCTATTTCCATGTTTAGATTCTGGATGGTTTTGTTCAATTCCTTCACCTGTTTGGTTGTTTTCCTGTAATTTTTAAAGGGATTTTTGTGTTTCCTCTTTAAGAGCTGCTAGATCTTTACCTGTGTATTCCTGTAAGTGAGTTATTTATGTCCTTCTTAAATAAAATAAGATAAAATGAACTAAACTGTAAGAGCACTTACTGTGCAAGCACACAGATCCCTGCACCCAGCTAACACATGAGGTTTCCCCAGACGTCTGTTACCTTAACTTCAGGTGGATAGAGACAGGAAGATCTCTGGTGTTCATTGGCTTTTAGTCTAGGTGAGGAAACAGTAGGCCTAGTCCAGGGAGAGATGTTGTCTCAAAGGAATAGAACGTTATAGAGAAACTTACTAATACCAACTTTTAATCTCAGTGAGTGCTCACATTGGTACATGCAGTCACACGGGCACATCCAGCCACATATACAGATGCACAAACACACAGGCACATCCATCTCCATCTCCATCTCCATCTGTACATGCAATCAGGCAGGCAAGTGATCCACATATGCATATGGAGATACACTCATACCGTGGCACACAGTACAACATAATAAACCAATCTGAACCCAAGGTCAGAGCTGAGTGCTGAGCTCAGCAAATGTGAGGTACAAGCTGATGTCATGTCACTGGGGTGGGCTAGTGGGTGCAGGAGAGCACTGTAGGCAGTGCAGGTGCCCAGGCAGCTGTGCCAGTCCTAGCCAGGCTACACTTGCTTGACTATGCAGATGGGCAAGAACCCTCATCTCAGACTCACTAGTTTTCTTTGCAGATGACCTTGGCTTTATATGCTTCTTAGAGTTCCTTCTGTCCTGGTACCTTCAGGTTTTCTGAAATCAATTAGTCAGACTGATACCATAAAGTAAGAACCTTAGATGTGCTTGGAATGCTAGCTTAAGAGGTGCTTTCGTGTCAGGTAAAGTCTCGTGTAGTGACAGGGTAGAAGAGCAGAAAGGAATTTGGGGAAGAGATTCTAGTTAATAATAAGACATGCTGGTGTTTGTAGACACACATATCACATATCTTGGGGACCTAAGGTGGCTCTAAACAACAGATTCATTTATCATAACATAATATTTTGTTATCTCGGGGAAATGAGTATAAACAGTCTATGTGTTAGGACAACACATTACAAAGTGGGTCAACTTGTACCTTCGTGGCTGGGAGAAGCCCTATTTATAATTTAAAATTGGTGGGTGACACTAAGAAGCTGAGGGTCCCATCCTGAGAAGATGATCTCTCAGGCACCCAGAGCAAGAAGTTTTCCACTTTTGATTCTTGGTCTTGTAATTTTGAGAGGCTCTAAAATCACCAGGGAGCTGGGTCTCTGCACAGGCCTGCAGGGGATTTGGGGTTGCTGGGCCATCTCTGAGATATATTCTTGATTATCATCATTGATGTGGGAAGACCTATCTTAATTGTGGGCAAGGGAAATCTCTGAGCCAGAAATTCTCCACCGTGTAAAATGGAGAAAGAGAGCTGAGCCATATCAAGCAAGCAAGCACTCATCGCTCTGTTTCTGGATTGCAGGTGAGACCAACTGTTTCATGCTCCTGTTGCCTTGACCCCCTCCCCTCCACCACGATGGCACTATGGCCCCTTCAACTGTGAGCCAGAGGAAACTGTTCCTTAAATGGCTTTTGCCTAGGTATTTTGTCACAGTGGTAAGCAAAGGAACTAAGATACCACTTGATACCTGTCTATTTTTCCCTGGTCTTACATAATGGAAGAGTGTTGCCAAGGTCTGCCTGTGACTCTGAAAGCTTTCCTTTGTAAGCGTTGTGAATAAAAAGCAGTAGGGGCAAAGCGCCATTCAAGCCCCGCCTTTTGTCTAATGTGACTCCTCACCATCCCTCACATTGTGCTTTTAGGGGTAGTTATTAATTATACACATTATGGATTATACAATCAATATGCCCGAGCTCCTCTAAATTATTCCCTTAATTTGATCACAGAGCAACCCAGTTAACAAGGCAGAAATAACTTTTAAATGATGTCTAATTACCACCCTTGCCACCAGCTGTCAGTTTTTCAATGCAGGTCACGGATCAAAAGGCAGTTTTTACAATTGTAGGGGAGGCCGCGGTGGCTGGTGAAGAAGTTCAGCAGTCCTGGACTGTGGCTTCCTGGAGAGCGTTTAGTAATTAGTCATGAGTGACAGCACTGCTTCTGAGCGAGCTTTGGTAGTATTTGTGTCTGTGTGCTGCATGGATCTGACACACTAAGGAGTGCTCGCCTAAACCCCAGAAGCTACTGGAAGAGCTCCAGATAGATGTGGGTCAGAGAAGCTATCAGGAAATGCTGGCTTGTAGGAAGGTGATGTGGGTCCATATGTCTATCAGGGTAGGGTGGGAGGTTAGCCAAGCAGCTCTATCTCGCAAGTGCTCTGGTGGCCTGCCTCTACCTTATCATCTTATCGTCAAAGTTATGGCATGTATTCTCTCCTCCTCCTCCTCCTCCTCCTCCTCCTCCTCCTCCTCCTCTTCTTCCTCCTCCTCTTCTTCCTCCTCCTCCTCTTCCTCCTCCTCCTCCTCTTCCTCCTTTTGTTCCTCTTCCTCCTCCTCCTCCTTCTCTCTCTCTCTTTACTCCCCTCTCTCTCCTTCTCTCTTTCTTCTTCCCACCCCTCCGTCCCTTTCTCTCTCTTTTCTTTAGTGAAGTCAAGTGCAGAATTGCAGGTAACCTAGGGCTGGGATTACGTCACTTTCCCACAGAGCCCTTTAGTCTGATTCAAAACAGAAGGTGAAGAGCTGCCTCTGCGTTCTTTCCCTAACATGTCTCCCTTTCAACCTCAGTGGCTGACAAGAGGCATCAACATTTTCCTGTGATGATTTTATTCAATACATAGATAGTCTACATTGTAAAGCCACACATCACTCCCTGACTAAGGAAGGCCTGGATGATGGAAGCAGATAGCTCATTCCATTTGTAGTAAAGATGCAGGTTTGTTGTAAGCAATTTTGTACTTTGAGACTGGAAAGTGGGGGATGAGTAGGCTCTCAGGACCATGAGGGATATGTGGAAGAGTGTCTTGTCTAAGAAGCAGAGAGTGGTGACAAAGGAGCTATGTATCAGAAGCTGCAGTAGACTAATCAGAGTCATCATTCCCTTTTCACTTAGGGCAAAGTAAGTGGAAGGTACAATGTGGCCTACTACTACTGACGGCACCGCTTTCTAGCACTGTTATCAAGAAGATACGAAATATTGTAAGCACAGTACCGGAGCTGGATGGGCCACAGGAACTTACAGCCATCACACCATCAAACATGGTCTGTGTGGTTGTGGAGATGGACCATACAGTTAAACGCTTGCCCCACAAATGTAAAGACCAATTTGGTGGCGTAACCTTGAAATTCCAGCACTAGGGCCAGAAACAGAGACAGGCGGGTCTGTGGGGCTCACAGGCCAGGCAGCCTAGCCTAATTAGCTAGAGGTATTTGAGAGACTGTGGATGTGTTGCAGCTCTGAGGGGAAAAAGCTTTCTTTACAGCTCTGCTCTGGCTGCTGTGGGGGTATGCTTCCCCGAGGGCAAGCTTACCAGTTCTGTAGCCGGAGAGCGTATTCTAGCTCTGCTCTGAGAGGTATGCTGGCAACCAGAAGCCAAGGAGTACCACGGAAGTCATACCACACGGTACAACAAACTTCACACGAGGGGGTGGGAGGGGGGGACCCAGGAGAGTGACTGCCTCTGCTCAGGTGAGAAGCAGAAGAGAGCTGAGCAGAAACAAGGGTGTATATAGGATAGCCTGGGGTAGCAGGGAATCTTTTCAGGGTGAGGATTGATGAGATTTCAATTCCCTGAGGTTGGGTGCGCTCAGGGGTTTTCCTGTGTTTCTTAGCCCTGGCCTTGGTCTTGGCAGTGATCAAGTCAGTATGAGGGTGTTTTCCCTCTGCCTCTTTTTTTTTTTTTTTTTTTGGTTTTTCAAGACAGAGTTTCTCTGTATAGCCCTGGCTGTCCTGGTACTCACTCTGTAGACCAGGCTGGCCTCGAACTCAGAAATCCACCTGCCTCTGCCTCCCAAGTGGTAGGATTAAAGGTATGTACCACCACTGTCCGGCTCCCTCTGCTTTTTTTATCCTACGCTCTATCTTAAAAAAAAAAAAAAAAGAAAAAGTGGCTGAGAAATAACAGTGCTGCTCACCCTCTGGTTTTTGCACCTGTACACATGTGCACGTGTGCTGGTCCTCTCACAAATTCTCATACATAAAACTATCATTCTTGACGTCCGCCAAACAACATCCCTTTCATTTATTTAGTTTTTATCAACATATTAAATCAAGTCCTGGGCCACAATACTTAATACCACCTGTCTCATTTTGATACATCTTTTAAGGCATTCTTGTTCTTCTACACATAGTTTGAAGCTGACCTTGCCCTTACCAACCAACTCTCACTGTCCTGATGGCTCCTCCTTTATTCCATTCCATGGTTGCTTAGCAACCATGTGCTGCCCTATTTTCTTACTTCTTCTTCTTCTTGTCTTGTCTCCCCAGTGAAAGCTCTGGAAGTCAGGAAGCTGCCTCACCTCAGTGTGTTTTGTCAGTTGTTAGAGTAGTTCAGAACAGAGGAGGCCAGTATTACCATGACTGACTATCTCAGCTTTCTATTGCCGTGATAAACACTGCGACTAATAACAGTGCAGGGAGGGAGGGTTTATTTGTCTTGTGCTCCGGTAGTATAGTCCATTGGGAAGCGAAGTCAAGGAAGGCACTCGTGACAGGAACTCAAGGTGACAACTGAAGTAGAAGCCGTGGATGAACACTGGCTTGCTTTTCATGGCTTGCTCATCCTTCTTTCCTATGTGACCCAGGACCGGCTGCCCAGGCGTGGAACTGCCTCTAGACCTTTCGCATCAATCATTAATCAAGAAACTGCCTCACGGACTTGCCTACAGGAGGCATGTTCTCAACTGAGCATCCTTTTTCAAGACGACTCTGGCTTACATCAAATAGACAAAAACCAAAACCTACAACTATTACAATGATGTAGAAGGCTATGGATTCACAGAATAGAATGTAAACCTGATGAAAGGACATGTGACTTTCTGTATTGTCCTATAGTTCACAAATGGGGGAAAGAAATTGAGACTCAGACACAGTTGGCACACACTTAGAGCTTTAACTTGTGTATGATTCTTGTTTTAGAGCTGAATAGTGTTTATTGAACACTCATAGATGTGTTAATACAGATCTAAACATGTGATGTTTTGATTAGCACATATTGATTCTTCATGTGCAAACTGTCAGAAAGTATTTCGGGGGCTAGGGATATGGGTCAGTGAGTAGCCTGTTTGTTTGGTAAGCACAAGATTCCAAGTAAAAGCCAGGTGTGGTGGCACATGCTTGTATTGGAGAGGCAGGCACAGAGATTCCTGGGGCTCACTGGCCATCCAGCTGACCTGGGGAGCTTCAGACCCAGGAAGAGACCCTGCCTCAAACACCAAGGTAGATGGCTCCTGAGGAAAAACACCCAAGGTTGACCTCTACCCCCCCCACCTCGCACAAGTACTGCACACATTCACATCTTCACATACACACACACACAAAAACACACCACATACACATACACCACACACATACACACACACACACACACCACACAACCTTCCCATACTCACACCCCCACCCCACACCAATCTGCCCACACAATTAGAGTACACACAGAGCATACACACAACACATATTCACAGCACATACACATACACTACACACACACATACCACACATACACCCCACACATTCACACCACACACACATATACACACATATCATACCTACCCATACATCACACAAATAAACACACCACACATGCACACACACACACGCACACACACACACACACACACACATATATACACACATGTGAACACCTGCCCACACCAGATTCTGCCCCCCAGCACACATCCACATCACACTCACCTCCCACTCTCGCTACCCTCCCATGCCTCCCCCTTGTACCTTGGCATGTGCGGCTATGCCTGGCTTTCCAGAATTTAAAAAAAGTCATTAAAAAAAAAGTTGCAAACGATTCAACATGTGATACTCTTTTTCCCGAAACTGAAGGTAAAGTGTGTGTGCTGGGCTTGGGAATTTTAGCTGCTTTCCTGGCTTCCAGTCTCTTGTCCTTCCAAGTGAGCTGGATTGTGTCCCTTTATTGGCGTTCTGTCACTAGGGGCACACTACACACATTACTTTACAGTCAGGCTGACTTTGGCTTAAGATTATGAAGGTCTTCCTGGGCATATACCCAAAAGATACTGCAACATATAAGAAGGACACATGCTCCACCATGTTCATAGCA
>NW_022196899.1:16174344-16179864 GCF_008632895.1 Mastomys coucha
TGCCACATTCATGAGCATCATAGTCTGGACCAATGTCTCCATGGTACTTCTCCTCCACAGACATAGTCTATGAATGCAGAATATCCTCATTTCCACTCAGGACACCAGAGGCCAAGCTGAGACCAGAGCAACCTATACTATCCTGATGCTGGTGGTCACACTTGTTAGCTGTTATCTTCTAAATTTTATTTGTATCATCTTTCATACCTTTTTTATACATCCTCGTCTGGAGAATTAATTAACATAATTAATTAACATAAGGGTCTTGAAATAAAAAAAAAAAAAAAGATTATGAAGGTCTGAGTCCAAGGTGACTCGGCTACAGGCTGTAGCCTTTTGGTAATGGAAGTACTTCATGGTGGAGATGGTGTCGGGGTGAATAAAAACATCTCAAGCTAGAAACTGAAGACACAACTCTCAGTTCTTTTGGAGGGTCTGTGCCTAGTGACCCAAGGACTTCCTACTGGAGAGAGAGAATGCTAAAACATGTGTTGTCCATCAACTGGCAGGCTCCTAAGATTAATTTCTGACCCTAGAGCCTAGAATCAATCAGGATCCATCTCTCGGGACAGATGGGAACACCTTTATTGAGTGTCCTGGACACTATGGAGAGAAAGGGACTGTTTCTGCTTTGAATGTGGACACTGTCCCATGCCCAGAAGTTCACATAGAAAAGGTCTTCCCGTCGGTGGTGGTGGGAGGTGCTCTGGACCTTTAGGATTGAAGCTGGGGGAGTCTAGTGGGAATCATTCTCTCTCTCCAGTCCGTGTAAATGAGAACACCTTGGGAACCCAATTATGTTTATATTAGAAATGTCTTAAGACCAGAGGCGGCAGCCTCAGAATAGAAGATGGCCGTGACAGAGCATGTGGTAGAGGGAACGTGGGCTCTGCACCATGCTATTGCACACTGGGTCAGCACCGGTTCTTCCTCTGCGCCGTGTTCCATAAGCAGGCAGAGCTCATGCTGACTGACGTCTTAGCAGAAGCACATGGGCAGACGGTTTCCTAAGCGTACGAGATGGGTCCTTGGCAGGCAACAAAATGTAATATCTGCTGCGATATAAATTAATACTTCTGCAGGCCCCTCCAGGGAGAGCTTGGAACGAGTCAAGCAATTCCGAGAACTGTTAGAGATTTTTAAAACAGTGATTTGAATATTACAGCCTTAGCTCCTAACAACCCCAAGGAACCGTGCGAACACTGATGCTCCGTGTATACCTGCACGCTGCCCGCGCTCAGCGGGGTTGTAGGATTTTGTAGTAAGATGTAGATTGGGAATTGGGACCATGGAAAACATAGAATGGAGAACACTTGGCATGCACATTTAACACTCCTAGTATCTTTAATTAAGTTCCCAATAGATTCCACAGTAGCATAAAGACCCTGGCGTTGTTGCCACATATTTATTCTGTGCCAAGTATCTTATAAACATTTTCCCATTAATTGTTCTAATCACAGTGGGGCTATCCCCATTTGCACACAAACAAGCCAAGGCTAAAGAACTTAATAAACAAAGCCAGGTGTGTCAATCCTAGCACCCAGTAGATGGAGACAAAAAGATCCAGGGTTCAAAGTCATCCTTGGCTACACAGTGAATTTAAGGCTAGCCTGGGATACACAAGATCCTGTCTCAAAAAGAAGAAAAATGAAGCATGTGAAAGGCCAACCAGAGTATAAAGAAAAAAAAAAAACCGAATCAGTTTTAGCTCATCTCTCTTTATGCTTAACACATAGGTCATCAGCCAACACAGTATACTGTCTTAAAATGGTGCTATCACTTTGTGAATTTCTTCTTTATTTAACATGAATATTCAGGTTTTGTTCAAGGGGCAGTACAAAGAATATATTAGAGTAAAAGGAAGTTGCTGCCTCACAAACTTACAAAATACCCTTAGTATTCAATCAATGCATATAGAAGGTAAAACATCATGACTAAGCAAGGATTTCATAGTAGGATGTAGATTGGGGATTGAGAACATGGAAAATAAAAAACAAAGAACACTTGGCATACACACTTAACACTCTTAATGTCTTTATTAAGATTCCTCAGAGGAGTATAGACTATGGTGTTGTCTACAAAATTTTTGTGTGGTTTTCTTACAAAATACTCTCAAGGTGCCCACGTGACATTAGGTGGTGCACAGGCTGTAGGGGAAAGCCTGGTTTTGGTCAGAGTGCAAGGATGAAGTTTGTGACACATTGCAATTTTAATCCTTGCCAGTAGGTGGCAGTCGTGCACCACAGTCGTTACCTGAACCTGATTGGCAGTTACAACTCACAATGAGACCTAAATTCTTTGATTTTATAATGCTAGCGTTTCTTGTGCTATCTAATTATCCCTGTCGAATGGGTTGAGTACATGAAAGACTTTGTACAATCCGAAATACAGGTAACGCGGTAGTGTAATTTTCAGTGACAATTTATATACTTTACTTTAAGATAGTTCCCAAAGTGTACCAAATCTTGTTGAAGCCTACGGATTATATTTATATTCACGATGAACAATCTACTCTGTGATGGAAATAGTCTTATGGAAGTACTGCATTCTGTTAAATTATATGGTCAGACACAGAACTGAGATTCTAATAAAGGTTTTCACAGAGGAAAATGAGATTGAAAAATAAACCCCATTCCTGGAAACCGATATGACTTTTAATCAGGCTTGAGAGTTATTTTGATCTGCAGGGAATCTTTGCTGTTTTAGACGGATGAGAATGCTGTTCTCGGCTTAGAAAAAGAGTTGTGTATCTGAGTTCTGATTAAAGGCTTTTTGTAGCACTCTTAGCACTATACTCCTCATTGGTTTTTCCAGTCCAGATGGAGAGAGTTTATAGGATGCATTTTCAGAATATTCAAGCACTTTGAGTATTTTTGCCAGAGTCTCACTGTGTAGCATAGGCTAACCTTCTGTAGCATAGGCTAGCCTTCAAGTTATGATCTTCCTCCTTTACCCCTATACATGCCATGGTATAGGTATGGGTGACATCATGTCCAGTTTCATACTACTACTTTTTAACATATATACCTGTGTCTATGTGTGGCGATGCATGTGTGTGAAAACCAGGAGACACGTCAGGGGTCTTTTCTAAGGGCCAAACCACATTTTCAGTGTCTCTTACTGGCCTGGCACTTGCCAAGTAGACTCGGTGGCTGGCCCATGTGCATCGGGACCTTCCTGTCTGTTTTGCTTTTGTTTGTTTGTTGGTTTGAACCTATTGTGGTGGTCACTCCTGGTTGTCAACTGGACTGCATCTGGAAGCCAGGCAAGCTGGGCACGGCCTTGAGGAGTCTTTTGGTCAGGTCAAAAGACTTGAAAGACTTTGTACGATCCGAAATACAGGTAATGTAATTTTCAGTGACAACTTATATTTTAAGATAGTCCCCAAAGTGCACCCAGTCTTGTTGAAGCCTGTGGATTACATTTATATTCACGATGAACAATCTACTCTGCCATGGAACTTTTCCCAGCTGGGGGGCCAGGTGGGAGGACTGACCCTGAATCAGGGCCACAGTTGGTGCCAGCCTCCATGAAAGGGCATGGAAGAAGGACGCTTTTGGTTTTTGCTTTTTTGGTTTTTTTTTTTTTTTTGCCTGCTTGCCCTCACTCTTTTTGGCAAGCTCACCTACCCTGCTGCTGAGGCATCCCTTCGCTGGAATTAGAGCCTACTTCTCCAGATCACCGATAGAGCCTGAAAACCAGCTAAGTCGTCCAGCCCCGTGGACTGAACAACCAGTGGGGTCTTGGACTTTTTTGTGGGGGACAGCCATGGCTGGATGACAGACCATAGCCTATAAGCCACACCAATTCATCTCCTTTTAATAATCTCCCTTCTTCATGCCCACTCCCCACTGGGTTTAGTTCTGTTCTGCTAGCTAATCCTGGCTAACCCAACCAGGGTTCTGGGGATTGAAATCAGCTCTGTGTACTTTCAAGGCAAACATTTGACTGATGAAATATCTCCTCGCCCCCCACCCCCACAATGGAGGTCATGGTTAAATGAAATGTAGGTGTGAACAGACTTTGGAGGTTCATTTATTTTCTGCTGTTTTGACTGAGTTGCTGGAGGCCACCAGGCCTCCAATACTCCTGGCCTGTTTGTCCTTCAGCTTGCTCTGTTAGCCAAATCTATTACTTGCTTTTTGCCTGGGCTGTCTCCTAAATTCCACAGCCACAATGATCTTCTTTTTAAGAAACGTAAGTAACTTTGATTGCATTGTGGACATCAAATAGTAATCAGAAGATATCCTTCTGGCATTTGCAAGAACCACTGAAGACTTGGCTTATAAGCCATAGTCTTGAGCATTCTGTGCTCTTGCTTTCCCACGCCAAATTTGGAAGTTCTTACCTCAAGAAGCTGCCGGAAAGAAGTTTTCTTAGTTTTGTTTTTTGTTGCCATGAGAGAACGTTGACAAAAGCAACTAAGGGTAGAAAGGTTTGGTTTTGCTCCCAGTCCCATCATGGCCATCATGGCAGGCAAAGTGGGGCAGGAGGCCTGTGAGGCTACCATGGCACCAGCAGTCAGGAAACAGAGAACAGGAAGTGAGGTCATAAAATCTCGAAGCTCCAACCTCCTAACATCCTCCCTCCAACAAGGTTCCGCCTCCTAAAGGTTCTGCCTCCTAACGGTTCCACCTCCTAAAGGTTCCGCCTCCTAAAGGTTCTGCCTCCTAACGGTTCCACCTCCTAAAGGTTCCGCCTCCTAAAGGTTCCACCTTCTAAAGGTTCCCCCTCCTAAAGGTTCCGCCTCCTAAAGGTTCCCCCTCCTAAAGGTTCCGCCTCCTAAAGGTTCCACCTTCTAAAGGTTCCGCCTCCTAAAGGTTCTGCCTCCTAACGGTTCCACCTCCTAAAGGTTCTGCCTCCTAACGGTTCCGCCTCCTAAGGTTCCGCCTCCTAAGGGTTCCACCTTCTAAAGGTTCCCCCTCCTAAAGGTTCCGCCTCCTAAAGGTTCTGCCTCCTAACGGTTCCACCTCCTAAAGGTTCCGCCTCCTAAAGGTTCCACCGCTTTCCAAAGAGTGTGACCAGCTGGGGGCCAGGTGTTCGTTTCCTATTCAAACCACAACAGAAGTGAAGAAAGAAAGAAGTCTCCGGGCTCTCTTCTGCTAGCTCAGTACTGTTCTATTACACTTCTGCACCATTTGTTGCATGCATTTCTTGGTTACTTTGTTTTTCTCTGTGCCTGGTATGTTAGCTTAGGAATAAAATGGCCATTGTATTCGGTGAAATTTCATTTGTGAAACTGAAACCTTTTGCCATTTTCTTAGAGGGTGACCTGAGAGTATTAGGAAAATCTCAAATTCCCATGGTATTTGGATTCTCTCAGATCCTAACTAGAATGCCTGCGGCTCCTGGTTCTGTCTTCAGCTGGATCTAATCCAATTGCTTCTTAGACAGAATTACATCTAATGGCCTTCACATTTAATGTAGCTATGCTTCAAGTTCACAAAGGAGACCGAAATTTTACCTGCTATACCTTTATAGCCAAGAACTTGTTTTTCTTTTTCTGTGACACTGAAGGAG
>NW_022196899.1:16179874-16191391 GCF_008632895.1 Mastomys coucha
AAAAAGCAAAACAAAACAGCAAAAACAACAACAAAAACCTAAAAGCCAAAAACCAAAAACCAAAACCCAAACCCAAAACAAAACAAAACAAAACAAAAAACCCAATGAGCTAGCAATAGCAACTCTCTGCACCTGACATGAGATAGGGACCAAAATTGGGTAAAATTTTCTGTAGAAAAATGAAAAATTGATCTTTGGTTTTGCTGTAATGGTAGCACTGAGCATTTTAATGTAAGAATAGCGGGGAAAGAAATCTTTCAGAACATGAAGACTGTCAATTTAGGTTTTTTTTTTTTTTAATTTAAGCTATTTCAACACAGCACACGACACTTGTCTGCAAAGGGTCAGGGACAGAGAGCTCCTTCCAACGTCTAGACAAAAAGCCAGAAAGCAGACAAGGGTTTTGCTATAGCAGAAAAGCAGAGATTAAAGCTAAGTCACTCTGCACTGGCATTTCAACAGAGTGACAGCCGAAGAGGAGAGTTCATACGCCCTGCCTTTCCTACGTGAGTCTTTCTTACAATGGAAAAGTGGAAGAAAACCCAAACCAAACCAAACCAAACCAAACCAAACCAAACCAAACCAAACCACCACGGTTTAGAGATGGAAAGAAGTCGTAGAAGAATGGAGGACCCCTGTAGAGCATCTGAGAAAAGACAGCATGGCTCGCTGCTTCTAAATTAGATCACGGAGTTTTCTAGCTGATGGCAGCATCTTAGGCCTCATCCTGAAGGCAAAGATCTGAGCAAATGATATTTTAATATCTTAGGTTCATTGGTTCTCAATGAGATCACACGGAAGCAAAAACATGCACACATGTGGAAATTCACGATGCCGGGGGGTGGAGGGGGGGACAGCTGCAGCGGCGTAGTACATGGCGAGAGGGAGCTGGGACAGAGCTCAGCCTTTGGGCCCCTGCCGCAGATGATGGATGCCACTTAGCACCTGCCAGCTCTGGGACGCAGGATCTTCTCTCAGAAAGAAGAGCCAGAGCGGATTTCAGAAGCAAACTTTACCTATTGAGGGTTCATGTGGATCTTCACTTCTTCCCTATACATAGAGGTTGGTTTGTTTGTTTGTTTTGTTTTTCGAGATAGGCTTTCTCTGTGTGGCCCTGGCTGTCCTAGAACTCACTTTGTAGACCAGGCTGGCCTTGATCTCAGAAATCTACCTGCCTCTGCCTCCCAAGTGCTGGGATTAAAGGCGTGCTCTACCACTGCCCGATTATACATAGAGTTTTAACATTGACATAAGACTCCAATGAAATATTTATGTGTGTGTGTGTGTGTGTGTGTGTGTGTGTATTGTGAGCATGTAAAGAACTTTGTAGGTTAGAGTCAGAGAACAGTAAGGTTATATTTGCCAGGCTGAGGGTTGCAACAGATGTTGACAGCCAGAGGAAGCTTGTGAAATGAAAAAGGCGACAAATTATGTCTAATTTACGTATATGCAAAGGGGTGGGATATACGGGATTGTCAGTCTGGCTGGGTTTGGCACCAACCAGGGCACACACATGTAGGTGTGTCTGGAGCATGTTCCTGAGGTTTGCCAGGGTATCTGGATCATGGGCTGAAGTCTGAGACTGAATTAAGAGTGGGGAAAGGAGGAAATTTGATCCTGCGAACCATCACTGTACTGGTTAGCTTTGGTCCACTCCACACAAGCTTAGATCATCTGCAAAAAGGAACCCTCAACTGTGAAAATGCCTCCATAAGGCTGGCTTGTAGGCACATCTCTGGGACATCTCATGGGAGACTGATATAGGAGCGCTCAGCAACAGTGTCTGTCAACAGTGTCATCACTAAACACATGTTCTGGGTCATATAAGGAAGCAAGCTCATAAGAAATATTCATTTATGGCATCTTCTCCAGTCCCTGCATTGGCTTCACTCAGTGCTGGACTGTGCTTGAAACATGTGAGCCAAATGAACCCCTTCCTCCCAAAGATGATTTTGGTGAGAGCATTCGATCCCAACAAATAGCAAGTGCACTGGAATGCGCACGGGTCTTTCTTTGCTTTCTGATGGCAGACACAATGTGACCAGCACCATCCTGATACTGCTGGCAGGCCCTTTTCCACATGATGGTCGCATGCTTGGACTGTGAGTCAAACACATGCTTCTTTCTTGCTTTGCCTCTCTCAGATCCTTTTGTCACAGCAAGAAGGAAAGAAACCCATGTGATTGTTTGAATCCATTTTCTGTTGCTGTTGTTCATGACAGAACTCACTTCAAGGGGAATTGTTTCCTTTGGCTCGGAGTTAAAGAGGGCTCAATCCATGGCCACTTGGCTCTGTGCTTCTGGTTCTGTGGTAAAGGAAGCACCTCATGGTGGAATCATGGGAGCAGAGACAAGGGTAATAGTCCAAGGCAAGATAGAGCAAGAAGGAAATGCCCGCAGAGACCCGCTTCCTCTACTTAGAACCACACTTCGAACATTCTACCATTTCTTGATAATGTAATCATACTATGGGTTGCTTATATCAGAGCCCTCATCTAACCACATTAGCAGAGGTCTTCTCCATCTTTCAGGTGCTTCACTAAGCTCCTAGGTGATTCTGAATTGGACCAAGTTGACAAGAGTAAACTTTTCTGGTAAAATTAGAATACTTTAAGCAACAGTAAGTAAGATCTTGAGCCTGGGAGATGTCCTGATTCACCACCTGGGATCCACACGGTAGAAGGGAACTGAGTCCTGCGAATCTTCACTTGGCCTCCAGACATATCCCACAATGTCTGAACCTCCTCCAAATCAAATCCATGCGATCAAAAAATTTAAAAAAAAATAATGGGGTAGGAACTAGATGAGGGTTAAGCAAAGTGGAAGGACACAGGGAAATGTATGAAAGCAGAAACATGTGTTTGCCCAGCAATTGCTTGGATACATCAATCAAAGGAGAGAGGAATCCGTGGTACAGGGTTTTAAGACAGAGACACTCTTATAGGCATAGAACTAGTCACAGAGAGGGTATCCCTAGGAATGAAACAGGATTGGGGAGGGATTTGAACCCAGTTTTCAACATAGGTTCTCAGAATCCTGTGGAAAGCCATATTGACTTGTCTATGAAGTTACAAAAATCCGAAGCTATTGTTTGGAGAGGGGAACATTGGAGCAGACAGGGCTATTTTCCGTGGGAAATTTAGGCTTCTTGTAAACACTCATTTTAGTTTTGCAATTTATTCTTCTATACGCACAAGTTTCTTTCTTGTTCTACAGCCGAGCTTGACATTCAGTTAAATGAAAAAAAAAAAAAAAAAACCTAAGCCTATAACTCAATATGTGTATTTGTTTGGTTTAATGTAAGAATATGATGCAACATTAGTCATGATTAAATAGCTTCAACACTTCCAAGTGCTACTACTGCCTGCATTTGCCTGGCTGGAGCTGCTCAGACGTAAGTAAGATTTTGTTTCAGCGATTTCCTGGAGGTTACCTTCTGCATTGCAAGGCTAGCTTAGTTTCAGCAGTTCCTTTCAAAGTAGAATGGCTTTCCAAAGGGAGGCTGAGGGTGAGGTTGAAGGACCATAGGCATTGGTGAGCGCAGAGGAGGGGAAACTCAAGAGGCTGCTGAGAACATTCAAAGAAATGACATATTATAAGTTCTCAAGGGAGGAGGAGGAGGATGAACTGTAGGTTATCAGTCTAGTCAAATGTTCTAGAAGATGCTGAATGAAGTGTGTTTGGTTTAGGGAGGACAGGCCATCGGAAGAGAAATTCCAGTTGAAAAGAGGGTGTAAAAGTAAAAGTCTAAGGATTAAGAAATATGTTAATAGCCAGATACCTCAAGTATGCTAAAAGGCAGATACCTTAAGTATGCTAATAGGCAGATACCTTGGGAGGCTGAGGCAGGAGCCCAGGTAAATTTCTCTTCAGTTTAGACTGATGCAAGGCCTAGATGAATGCAGTTTCGTTTAAAAGAAATGAGAGGAGAGAAGCAGGCCAGATAGGCTGCAGTGTCCATACAAGTGATTGTATAGGGGCATTGTGACGTTGAAAAGCCATCTTTGCTGATTAAAAATAAAATAAAGATCATTGAAAGCCAGGCGTGATGCTGGACTCTTGTAAACCCATCTACTCAGCAGAGTGAAGTGGGAGGATCAGTTTGCCCAGGAATTCAAGATCGGCCTGAACAGTGTAGCCCGATTTCAAATAAGAGACAGCATGGGGATGAGACACAAGGAAGGAAATAGAGGAGGAAGATCTTAAATGAAGAGCTACATTTTTTTTTTTTTTTGGAGCCTGTTATGAACTACGTAGGTGAAAAGGAAATATGGAAAAATCGAAACCTAACAGGGAAATTCCATTTGGGGATCATGGGTGCTTATTATAACGTCAGCTCCTGCTTCCTTCTTCATGTCTAGGAGAGGTAAAGATACCTTCAGTGGTTAAAAAACAAGTAGGGGCTGGGGGTGGGGGGATGGCTCGGTGGGTAAAGGAACTTGTCATAAAAGCATAAGAACCAGAGTTTGATTCCGCAGTTTCCATAGGAAAGCTTGGCTGGGCTGGTGGCCTGTCTGTAATCTCAGCACATAGGAGGTAAAAGGGTAAAGGCAGGGGACCCCCTGGTTGGGATGACTGTCTCTACCTAGTTGAACTGGTGAGTTCTGAGCTCAAGTGAGAGGTCCTGAATCTATAGATACAGTACAGGGCTACTAAGGAGGACATGATGTCAACCTCTGGCTTCCATACACACAGGGACATTGCACGCAGGGACATTAGCATCTGTGCACACATGTGTGCTCACATGCATAGGAAATACCCATACACATGAACCACCCGCACAGGCAAAAACCAGCCAACCAACCCAACAAACAAAAACCCAAGCCACGCAAACAAACGAACGACACAAATATCCCAATCCCCTCTGCTTTTTAAAATAACAAATCCAAGGAAAATAACAGGTGACAATTGTTCTTGGTGGAAAATGAGCAATGGGGAGCCCAGGCTGCTTTAGTGCTAATGACACATGTCTGGGAGCCGCAAACTGTTCCAGATGCTTCCTCCTTGTTAGTCTGGGCAATGTCTGGCATGACCCAGTGACTAGCTCAGCCCATCTTCTATCATCTAGCGGATTGCAGTAAGCCACGTAAGCGCAGTAATTTAATTACTGTTGCCCTGGATGAGTGATGCTCTCTAATCTTCTTGGACTGAAGAGGCCAAATGAGAAGCACAGGTTAGGTTGGCGTTTGACTTCACCGAAGTGCCAGGATTCTAGAATTCAGATCATATTCCTGGAGAAGACTGAAGTCTGGCTGCCAAGTTTGCTAAATATGCACAAAACAGTCCTGTGCCCATGAGTGGCTGGGCATACGTTTCCTTTGCCAACTTGGCCAAGGCAAACACACACTCTCCTTTTCCAACTTGATGCTGAAGAACAGTCTTAGCCAGATCCCTGGAGGGCCAGTTCAGCGTGCCGACCAGCTTCCCTTGTGGGATCCTCTCGTCAAACATCAGCGTTAATTATGACTGATTAGATGAGTCGCATTTGTTGACAGAATAGCTAATGGAACTAATCAACTCCAATTTTTTTCAACTTAATTTTGTAAATGTATTCCAACTGAAGCACCATGGGGTAGAGACTTTTCTTGTTGAAGCTCTTTATTAATAAGAAGAAAGAAGGATGGGGTAAATAATTGTAGTCTTCTTAAATTACTTAGGCTTGTGCTTGATAAAATTTCTTTTTTTCTAGAAGCTCTGGAACAGGCTGTAGAAGCTGACAGGAAGTTTATGGCGCCCATGAACCAGTTGGCTCAGCTGGTCTCTGTTAACCGTTTGCTTTAGAAATGGTTGCTTAAGAATTCCTCATTTGGGACAGTGGCTGTCACCAAAGAGCATGCTTCAGAAAGATCATGTCTGAAAAGTAAACTGAAAATCCATATTTCTTGGTCAATTAGCTGACATCAAACACGCATCCTGCTGTTCAAAAGCGGACATCTGTTGCTGGATTTGGAACACCGTAGTGCTGGTGTCCAGCCTTGTGAATCAACAGGGACACTTTCTCACATGGACAACAGAATTGTGTCCTGAACTCAACAGCTTTCCTCAACCATTGTAAATATTCTAATTTCACAAAACGAAATAAACTAACCATTTATTTTAGTTCTTAAATTCAACTCAAAAGCCATTTTGACGTTTTCTTAAAGATATGCTTTTATAGCTTGGCAGTGGAGGCAGCCCATGCCTATTATCCCAGCACTCAGGAGGCGGAGGCAGAGGTGGAGGCAGGCAGATCTCTATGAGTTTGAGGTCAGCCTGTCTACAAAGTGAGTTCTAGGGCAGCTAGGGCTACACACAGAGAAACCCTGTCTGGAAAAGTCAAATCAAACAAAAGAAACCAAAAGTATGCTTTCAGTCATCACACCCCAGCATGTAAGAGAGTTAGCTCTCCTTGACCTTCTAGGGCTTAAGTAGGAAGTTGGACAGTTTTCCTTCCTCTGTATACTTCCCCTTTTCCTTCTTTTTCCTCCTCTCCCTTCCCACCCCCATTAATTAATATGACATATTCAACTTTCAATTGTAGGGCATTTTGTTGACAGTGAAAATATCTTTGCTTCATCTGGCATTTACTATGTTGAAGAACATTCAAGACATTATTTGTATTTTGAATCACACTGTAAAATTTGTAAAATCAGTTTTACAAATTTACACAGTTAAAGTCCTTATAATATGTATAATTATATATACATATAGTATATATACAATTACTTTTGTGTGCTCACATGGGATATGGGAAGATCTAGGATTTCTGTAGTTCAATTCTAGAAGTTAGAATAGAGTTGGTGAAAAGGTCATGAAGCATGTGCCTTTTATCTTTGCTGTCATAATGGAAATCATTTAGTTGTACAATGTTTGCTCTAGAATGAGTGAAGGTTTGTGTTTTATTCTTGTCATAACACTTGTGAGCTGGCACTGAAACAGTGATGTTTGAAATGTCACTTTTGATGCCTGTCGCCTGGTCCCAGGCAGGTGCTGTTATAAACCTCCTGCTTTGGAGTCCTCTGGAGGGAGCAACAGTGAGTGGTGGTCCAAAGAGGAGGCGGATAGATACATACATTCACAAACGTGCAAACTGGATGACAAATGCACAGAGATCAGCAACTGAGAGACACGGACACCATTGTTATTCCAGTTTCCTGAATACAGGAAGCATATCAAACAAGGAAAGCCCTTTAAGACAGTTTCAAAACAAACATCATCATTGAGGTGTTTCTTCCTGCCCTGTCTTGCTTCCCCCTACCTCTCACTTACAGCCTGACTGATCTCTAATGCAGTAAACAGTTATATTGGGTGGTGGGGGAGTTCTCATTCAAACAGATTCTACTCAAGGATCATAGCTATGGTAAACAGAAGGGAAGGTGTCAGAATGTCAGGTGCATGAGAAAAGGGTAAACTTCCAAACAGCAGAGGGGACTTCTCAGTGGGTGATGTGCTTGCCTGTAAGGATGGGGACCTCAGCTCTGAGGATCAGAGTTCAGATCCTCAGCACTCACTCAGATAAAAAACAGTATGGTGGTGTGTACTCATGATCTCAGCCCTTGGAGGCAGAGGATCGAAGGGCCAGCTAGTCTAGACAGTTAATGACCTCCAGGTTCTTTAGAGATCCTGTCTAAAGAAACAAAAACCAAACCAAACCAAACCACACCACAGTACAACAAAACAAACAAACCTCCTCAACTCTCAGAAAAAAAAAAAAAAGAAACCAAAACCAAAATTCAAAAAACCACAAAACCATGGAATCCAATGGAGGAAGACATCTCATGATGACTTTTAACCTGCACAGTTGCACACACAGATAGGTTCATGGCTTTACATACATGTACATTACATAGCTACATACACACAAAAAAATTTAAAAGAAAGCTCTTTATAAGAACATTGTCCACTCCTCCCAAAAAAATTTCTGTTTTATGGATGTGGGAGAGTTGACTAACTTAAAATTTTAACATTATAGAAAGCAGTCAAAGATATCTGTCTGTCTGTCTGTCTGTCTATCTATCTATCTTTTGGGGAGAAAATGGTTTTGTTGCTGGGCATGTGTGTTTTATCCAACCATCACAAGGCTCAGCATGTTTGCTGTATCTCTTACAAAGCTGCACATGAGTTCTTTTTCTATGATAAAATATTATAACTAACAGCAACTCAAGGAAGAAATATTTATGTTGGCTTATGGCTCCACAGGCATAGACTGCATCATGGTAGGAAAGACATGACGTGGTGGCAGGGGCAGGAGAGGCTTGATCACACTGTAATCTGCACACAGCAAGCAAAGAGAAAGTAGGAAACTGGGTGTGGCCCACACCCTCAAAGCCTGCCTTCCACTGATATACTAGCAAGGCTGCACCTCCCTAAGGGGGGGGGCACCAATTAGGGTCAATAGTCAATTACATGGGCATCTGGGGGATGTTCTTCATTCAAACATCTGAAACTCTGAGACTTCAAAGAATGGGTACAAAGGTATTGAAAGCCATTCTACAAGCTTTCTGTGCTATGCCGGGTAGTTTTATGTTAACTTGTTATAAACTAAACTCATCTGAGAGGAGGGAACCTCAAAATGCCTCCGTAAAATTGGGCTGTAGGCAAGCCTGTAAGGCTTACATTAGTGACTGATGGAGAAGGGTCCACCAGCCCAGGATGAGTGGCGCCATCAAAATGCTTCTGAATGCATACTGAAAAAGTCAGTAGACATCACTCCTCCATAGCTTCCGCGTCAGCTCCTGTCTCCAGGGCTCTGACCTACTTGAGTTCTTATTCTGATTTCTTTTAGTAATGAACAGGGAGGTAGAAGTGTAGGCCAAATAAACCCTTTCCTTCCCAAGTTGCTTTGATCACGGTGTTCCTTCACAGCAATAGTAACCCAACTAAGACATACGCTTAGGGGATCTTTAATTGTAAATCTTTGTCTTAGCGATCTACCATTCTTTTAGATGTAGAGGCCCCTGTCTCCTATAGTAGACTCTTTCTTCTAGCCTTCTTTCTGCTAATGTACCTCTCACCAGGGCTCCAGCCTTCTCCTAGAGGTAACACCACAGGGAGAAGGGAGCATACAGACAGTAAGACTGATGATTTCAACTGTGGAACAGGTACTGGTGGCCTGGGCTAGGCTCATCTGAATTTGTCTCTACATGGCTGTACTACAGGGAGGTAGTAGAGCCTTTAAGAGGCAGGAAAGAAATGGAGTGGAAAAAATTAGGTCATCAAAATACAGGCCTCCTGTAACCTCAATGGAGGCCAGGTCTCTGGCTCTTCCTTTCTCTCTTTTCTTTTGGCTGCCAATACATTCCCATCCCATCCATCACAGGCCTCAAACATCCAGGTCAAACAACCTAGCACAAAACTTTTGAAACCATGAGCCAAAACAAATCTTTCTTTTAAAGATTTATTTAATTGTACATGTTCTCTCTCTCTCTCTCTCTCTCTCTCTCTCTCTCTCTGTATGTGTGTGTGTGTGTGTGTGTGTGTGTGTGTGTGTGTATGTATCTGTATGGGAGTATATGAATTTAAGTGTAGGTATTTGAGTAGGGCAGAAGAGGGCATCTATATCCCTTGAAGCTAAAGGTAGTTTTAAGCTGCCTGGTGTGGGTGTTTGGCATGAAACTCTGATCCTCTGTAAGCAGTATGTATTAGTAATTGCTGGGTCATCTCTCTCATCCCTTTTCATTTGGGTTTTTTCAAGTATATGATCCTAGCAGTGACTTACATACCCCAATCTATGCATCAGCTTCCCACTTTTTGGTATTTGATATCTGCTGCAATTAGAGTTTCAGGTTTTAATTTTAAACACCAGCCAAATTGCACTTCTTGTCTAAAAAATCTGAAGTCTCTGTTAGTTAGGTATCGTGGGTAGACTGATGTGTCACCTTTGGTGGCTATGGACCATAAGAGGAAGTTCAGCAGAGCCAGGGGAGATAAATGAGTTTACCTGGATGGGAGTGGAGCCCCACACTCCATAGCATGTCCGAACAGAAGCAGCAGTCAGCTACTGCCCAGATCACAGATGTGGCAAGCAGTGCACAGGGTCCTGAGGATAAAGCAGAAGTATAAGAGTTGGAGAAGATTAAACCAGTTAGGAAACATATGTGAAAAGAACCTCCAAGTATTCAGTAATATGTGAAAAATCAACAATACTGAATAGCCATATTGGCCTAGAGATATTTTTAAAAAATCTTTATTTTATTTGTTTGTTGGAGAAAGTAGTCAAAACTGAAACCACACATTAACAACAACAACAACAAAAAAATGAAGGATTCTGTTTACTAGAAAAATGAATTCAAGAGTTGGGGAGACTGCTCTGTTGGTAAGAACACTTGCCAAAAGCAAGGGGACCTAAGTTTTGAAACACTACCACCCACAGAAAAAGCCAGACAGGGCTGTGTGTCTGTAATACCAGCATTAGGAGTGGAGACAGAAGGATCCTGGGAGTTTAGTGGCAGACTAACTAAGTTGACTTGGCAAGCTTCTAGTTCAGCTAGAGAGATCCTCATGGGAGACAGTAAGGTTAAGAGGAACCTGATACCTGCTCTGGTTTTCCAATGCACCTGCACACCCATGTGAACATACATACACACACACACACACACACACACATACACAGAAAGAGAGAGACAAAGGTGCACACACATACACATATACACACAGAGATACATAAAGACACAGAGATATCCCTTCCTGACAGAAAGAGAAACAGACATGCCCTGGCCCATGGGGTGATCAAACAGGAATGGGGGGGTCACCTGAAAGAGAATGGGGGGCAAGAGATGCAAAGAATGGACAGACAGCAAGACAAGAAGTCTGATCAAGCTGACAAATTTTAATTTTTCTCACCACAGTTATATACTCATTAAAGCAGGATGGGGGTAAGGGGAAGGAATAGGGTCGATTTGTCTTTGGGGAGTGCAGGTGCTCTCAGGAACAGGAAATTGGCTAGGTGAAAAGTTTGGTTGAGGGGGAACAGAGCAGAGCAGGTTGCTAGGTACCTGTCTATATGATCCATAGCTATATTGTTCCCTACTGGGCTGGTAGTTAAGTCCCTCTCTGCAAGACCCATAGATATTTGATTTCATAGCAAAATGAATTGCTAGATACCCAACTGCAAAATCTATAGCAGGTTCTCATAACAAAGTGGGTTGCTAGATACCTAACAGCAAGATTAATAGCTATTAGTTCTTATTTATGCTGGTACTTTCCCACTGAGGCAGCTGCTAGTTTTCAACTGGGTTAGTATTTTCTCACAGAGGCCAAGACTAAGCACTTATGGCTGACAGAGCACTTAATGTTCAAACAAGGTTGCTCCCAACACAGACATAGAGACATTGGCACACACACACACACACACACACACACACACACATACACATACACAGACATATACACAATCTACCCCAAACTGCTATCCCCCATATACATATACAAACAAATAAAATACCTACCAGAAGCAACTCAGGAAGGAAAGGTTTCCTTCCTTCCTTCCTTCCTTCCTTCCTTCCTTCCTTCCTTCCTTCCTTCCTTCCTTCCTTCCTT
>NW_022196899.1:16191448-16198576 GCF_008632895.1 Mastomys coucha
CCTGGCTGTCCTGGAACTCACTCTGTAGACCAGGCTGGCCTTGAACTCAGAAATCCGCCTGACTTTGCTTCCCAAGTGCTGGGATTAAAGGCGTGTGCCACTACTGCCCAGCTAGGTTTACTTTTCTTACAACTGGAAGATAGAGTTCATCTCAGTGAGGATATGTGAAAGGAGCATGAAGTTGATGATCACATTGCATTTGTGGTCTGGAAGCAGAGAATGGTGAATGTAGGAGCTTCACTCACTTTCTCTTTTGTATTGAACCCAAGACCAGAGAGTGTTGCCAACTACATTCAAGGTCAATCTTCTCTCCCCAATTAAACATCTCTGAAAGTGTCTCCATGGACACCCTCAGAGATGTGTCTCCTACGTCATTCCAAATACAGTCAAGTTGACAATGATGACAAACCATCACATACATTCAATAGATTTTTCTTATAGACTTGTTTTATGTCCTAACTGGTTACTAAAATTCATAGCTAGCTATTATTTATCATATCAACATTCCTTGTGCCCTCTTTGGTTATTGGGTCAGTACTGCCTTACAGGAAAACATCAAGTTACTATAAAGACAAGATATATCCATTTGCGTAAGGAGGGGGTAGATAAATTTGCTAGAAGTGTGCTCTTGGAATTTTGTGGCTTATGGTACTTAATTTCATAGCTTGTCACATTGTCTCATGGGACTGTGGTATTTCCAGTAATTTGCAAGAATGCATGATCCCTGAGATCTTATATCAGGGATAAAATATACTGCATTAGATCAGAATATCCCACACAAAGCCCTTCACCATCAGGACCAGAATTCTAACTAGCCTGCTTAAATATGCTGTGCTATCTATCAGTTTATTTTAAAACTTTGGGTGAAGGTATTTACCCAAAAATATATATTACATATTTATTATTTAAAGACAACATGCTGAAGAATTAAGAATTACTTATTAGGAAAACACAATTGCAAAATCTAAGCCTTCCATTCACAGATAAACTTGGCAAAGTATTTGTTTGTCCCCTCCTATTTACATTCCATACTCTAGTTAATCAGTCAAAATATCCCTAGGTTTAGAACAGTATGTACCTGTTATGTGGATTTCTTGTCAAGCACACTTATTAAACAAATTGCTACAATGGCCCATTCTTCATCTGCTAGTTATGTTCGATATAAAAAGGAGAAAACACCTTGTCTCTCATTCTCTATAAATCCTTCTTTGCAATCTTTCAGACAGTCAAAGGCATTTGAGATTAAATAAATAGGTTATTAACAGTAGGGGATGTCTTTTGCTTAAAATATTTAGGATTTTGTTTTTGACATTTGTAATTACATTCCCTAATTGCTCAGGGAATTGGTGAGGAAGATGAGTGATAGGTGATGTTCTCAGGAGTCATCTCCCTGGCTCTTTGTCCCAGTCCTGGAGATGATTTGTTTCAAGGGAGACAGGTCAGTAAACAGAAAGGCAACAGAAAAGAACTTAAGTGAGATAAAAGAAAGCCAGAGTTGGTTTCTTCATCCATTTCATGTATGTTAGTGATTATCTACTTTCCTGGGATCATAAAGTTTCTGTCTCCTGGATGCTTAGTCTGATGAGGGGCAAGGTGTATAGTAATGAAATTTTTGTTTTTCCATATGTGTACATTTTAAATATCAATTAATATTTAATATGGACACTCTGGTCTTTATTATGTTTTCCTTGAGACATGGTTTCAGGTAGCTCAGACTGGTCCCAATCTTCACACATTGACAAGGATGACCTTGATCTCCTGATTTTCTTGATTCTATCACCTATGTGCTGGGGTTATAGACATGTGCTCTGCTTATGTCTATGTTGGGGACATATGTTAAATCCAGGATGTTGTGTATTCCTTACCTCCCCGCTCCCCCAGCTCACCAACCCACCCTCTCCTGTTTTCTGGCCTTGGCATTCCCCTACACTGGGGCATAGAACCTTCACAGGACCAAGGGCCTCTCCTCCCATTGATGACCCACTAGGCCATCCTCTGCTATACATATGCTGCAGGAGCCATGAGTCCCACCATGTGTATTCTTTGGTTGGTGGTTTAGTCCCTGGGAGCTCTGAGGGTACTAGTTAGTTCATATTGTTGTTCGTGCTAAGGGGCTTCAAACCCTTCAGCTCCTTGGGTCCTTTCTCTAGCTCCTTTATTGGGGATCCTGTGCTCAGTTCAATGAATGGCTGTGAGGCTCTACTTCTGTATTAGTCGGGTACTGTCAGAGCCTCTCAGGAGACAGCTATATCAGGCTCCTGTCATCCAGCACTTGCTGGCATCCACAATAGTGTCTGGATTTGATGATTGAATATGGGAAAGATTCCCAGGTGGAGCAGTCTCTGGATTGTCCTTCCTTCAGTCTCTGCTCCATAGTTTGTCTCTGCCACTCCTTCCATGGGTATTTTGTACCCCCTTTTAAGAAGGAATGAAGTAGCCACATTTTGGTCTTCCTTCTTGAATTTCTTGTGGTTTGTGGATTATATTTTGGGTATTCTGAGCTTCTTGGCTAATATCCACTTATCATAGAGTGCATACCATGTGTGTTCTTTTGTGACTGGGTTACCTCAGTCAGGATGAAATTCTCCAGATCCATCCATTTCCCTAAGAACTTCATAAATTCATTGTTTTTAATAGCTAAGTAGCACTCCATTGTGTAAATGTACCACATTTTCTGTATTCATTCCTCTGGTGAGGGACATCTGGGTTGTTTCCAATTTCTGGATATTATAAATAAGGCTGCTATGAACATGGTGGAGCATGTGTCCTTATTACATGTCAGAGCATCGTCTGAGTATATGTCCAGGAGTGGTATAGCTTGGTCCTCTGGTAATACTATGTCCAATTTCTAGAGGAACCGCCATACTGATTTCCAGAGTGGTTGTACCAGCTTGCATTCCCACCAGCAATGAAGGAGTGTTCCCCCTTCCCCAGAACCTCACCAGCATCTGCTGTCACCTGAGTTTTTGATCTTAGCCATTCTGATTGGTGTGAGGTGGAATCTCAGGGTTGTTTTGATTTGCATTCCCCTGATGACTAATTATCTATTTTAAGTAAACATTTCAAAAAATAAAATCTCACAGACCCTTAAAGGAATAAATAAAATATGGTAAAATCAGATGATATAATTCACATGAAAAGTAGGGTGAGAGGAATTTAAATAGAAAATATATATAATCTTATGAAGCAGAGGTTGTACTTCTATATGACACAAACATCTTTAGGATATTATAAGCAAGCAAGTTTTAAAAATTTAAAATGCACTCTATTATATTATTTTAGCTCTATGCCCAAGCATTAATATATTTATGTTCCTTTTTATTTTTATTAATTCACTGAATTATCTTTCTGCTCATTTCCACAACCCAAATGGCCCACTGATGCTGTCTTCTCCTAGACAGAGGAATATGTGTATATTTTGTGATACGGCTAGAGTATCTCCAATGAAGGCAGTTTTATTTCATTAAATAACCCACACTTTATGTAACAAAACAACCTCAAAAATTGGTAAAACAGCTGCACAAATAATAAGTAACATATAGAAAACTAGGTCATTTGGCATTCATTCCTGGGGAAAATAGGTGTGTTCCAGCACAGGTCTGAGAACTGCAATCAGCGCTTGTTATTTCTCTCTTACTGGAAGCAGTGGTGACTGATGGCTGTCCTACATGTCTTCCTGGCTGCCTGGACTCTGTGTCAGTGAACACTAGAAAAGCAAATGAGAGAGGTACTTGAGCAATATGGAGAGATGCTGTTGGGTGAATGTCTGGGGTTAGTGGTAGCTGTGTCCCCTCACAGTGACAGGCCAACAGAAGTGTGGCATATCCCCTAGTTACCCACCCAGAGCAGGAGACCTGCAGCCTCCTTGCTTCACTGAGGGAAACATCTTAAAAATCAGGAGGTGCAGCTTGATTCTGACACTCCCTGCTGTGTGGCTGGCATTTGTATGTCTCAGAACAACTGGTACTGTGAGTTCTATTAGGACCCTTCTTAGGGAAGCTGCCCGGAGCCTTGAACACATGCTCTCAGGGATTCAAGATAGATATGGGAAAGTGTTTTTTTTTTTTTTTTTTCTATCTGGAGAACATTCTGCTGTGTAGGTCAGTATACTTAAAAATCAGAAAAATCTCACATTGAGGTTGTTCTAGTTTCCTGGGTTTTCCTTACAAGCAGGGAATCTGTGGGCTAATATTCTGACAGCTGGCTGGAGCTGAGCAACCAAAGTTGTTGAGCCTGTCAACATGAGGCTATTCAGTTCTCCCAAAATCCTGCAACAAAATTCCTCAGCAAAGCCATCTCCCGAGTCCTCAGGCTACCTTCTGCAGACATCCTCCTGCTGCCTTCACGTCTGTCACGGACTTTCATCCTTTTAGATCAGTGAGTTGCAAAGTGGGAATGCATTCAAACACTTGGAGATTCTGTACATTTCAGCTGCAACCAACTGCATTCATTTGTCTAGAGTGGAGGTGTGTTTGTGTGTGTGTGTGTGTGTGTGTGTGTGTGTGTGTGTGTGTGTGTAGGCTAGAAGACAGCCTCAGGTGCCATCTACTTTCTTGTTTTTGAGAGAGGCTATTTCACTGAAAGCACTGAGTAAGCTAGACTGGTTAGTCAGTGAGCCCTAGGGATCTACTTGTTGCTCCTTCCCCAGTGATAGCCTTAAAGTGTTGACCACCGTGTTTAGCTTTTCAAGTTGAGCAGAATTAGAAGAATCTTAGATGTTTTGTTTGTTTGTTTGTTTGTTTTTAAATGGGACCAAAACTGAACGATTCTTGTCCAGGGTGACTAGATGGCAGCATTGATTACTTTCTTTCTTTCTAATTATTATTTTTTTTGAGATTATGCTATGATTACATTGTTTTCTTCTTTCCTTTCCTCCCTCCAAACCCTCCCATAGAACCCTTCTTTCCTTCTTTCAATTTCATAACCTTTTTTCCACTACTTGTTATTATATATACATATATGTATGTGTATAAGATACACTCACACTCATATTCCTAAAAACATAAGTACAAACAGTTTAGTCTGTATAATGTTAGTGTAAATGTGTTTTGGGGGATGACTCTTTTGTAGTGGATAACCAATACAAAATGCTGTGATCTTCCCTAGGGTAGACTATTTCTCCCACTTTCAGCGTTCCTTAGTTGCCTATATTTATTGTATAGGTGTGAAGTCTCCGAGCTTCCCCTTTTCCCATTAGGGTGTCTCCTGTTATTATCCTTATTCAGGTCATGTTTAGACAGCCATTTAGGTAAGACTTTGTTAGTACAGCTTCTGATATTTCTAGGAGACACAATCTTATAGAAAAGTCCCTGTCTTCTGGCTCTTAGAATCTTTCTGCCCAGCTGATTTCTACAGTGAACCTGAGACTTCGGTATAGGAGCTGCTTGTAGATCTAGAAGCTGGGACTCATCTCTACAACGGTGCATTTTTATTGGCTATGGTTTTCTGTAATGGTCTCCGTCTGTTGCAAAGAGAAGTTTCCATGATTGGAGTGAAGGCGACTCCACTTACCTGTTTATACGACGTAGGCAGGGATTATGCTGGTTTAGTAAAGAGGTGGTCGTAGGCTCTCCTCCAAGATCCATGACCTCACTGGCCTTGGATAGTTGTCCATGTTACCAGTATGAGACACAACCGCCCTCTGGTTGGGTTGGTCTTAAGTCCAGTTAGAGCACTATTGGTTACTGCCACAGTATTGGTGCCACTACTGAAACCTCAAGGTTTTTGTGTCATTCTGGTCCTTTTTTAAGTTCAGAGGTGGACTGATCAATTTCTTACACGGTTTCCTCATGAATCCTTGTTCTTTTCCTTATCATTTATGCCAAGGAAATTGCAGGTTCCTTGTTTCGTCCCAGCCTGGTCTATAGAGTGAGTTCCAGGTCAACTAAAGCTCCACAGTGAGACCCTGTGGCAAAAACCAAACCAAACCAAACCAAACCAAACCTAACCAAACCAAACCAAACCAAACCAAACCAAATCAAACTAAACCAAACCAAACCAAACCAACCCAACCCAAACCAAACCAAACCAAACCAAACCAAACCAAATCAAACTAAACCAAACCAAACCAAACCAACCCAAACCAAACCAAACCAAAGCTAAGCAAACCTAACCAAACCAAACCAAACCAACCCAAAGCTAACCTAACCAAACCAAACCAAACCAAACCACCACCACCACCACCAAAGAAAATAGATTTATTTTTCTTATCTTTTAAACCTCTGGTGTTTGGGGCTAGGAGATACACAGGCTGTGCTGCCAACCACTGATGAGTACTAGCTAGTAGTATCTAGTCTTTAAACCATTGACAGATTCCAAGGAAAACATTCCTGCTGTTTGAGTTTTTCTCTCTTGCAAACCAGAGGAGAGTTATTACTGATATCCACGATCTCTTTCTGTCTCTCTCCTGTATTGTGCAAAGTGGGAACTTTTTGACTGGCAAAAGAAGATGCATCCGTAGAGAGTATGCATGCCACAGGAATATCCTTTGTAAGGCCCATAAAGAGACAAGATGTCAATTTAAAACCTCATCTGTCACAAGCATTTTCAATCTTGTCACGATTTATGAAATACTGTAAATTGAAATCACTCTGGACCATAATATCCTGGCAGCTACTTCAATAGCCAAACTTTCATCTAAAAATGTGATCTATAGGCAGAATAAAACTTTCAGAGAGGGAGTGTCATTTAATAGGCAGAGCTATTATCTGGTGACCATAAAGGGAAGTTTTCTCAAGGATGGGTCTCATCACTACCCATAGACCCTGCTTTTTGAACAGACCTGCTGAGGGGTATTAGGAAGAATTGGCAAAAGGGTACCCTGGCAGGTTATGAACAAGGTGTACCACTAAGTTATCACACCATGCAAGAGGTTCACTATCAGAGGGGGAGAGCAAAGGCCTCTGGGAATGGGGAAGAGATATAGATATAGATATAGATATAGATATAGATATAGATATAGATATAGATATAGATATAGATATAGATATAGATATAGATATAGATAGAGGGAGAGAGAAAGAGGGAGAGGGAGAGAGGGGGAGAAGAAGAGGGAGAGGGAGAGGGGAAAGAGGGGGAGGGAGGAAGAGGAAGAGGGAGAGGGAGAGGGAGGAGGAGAGGGAGAAGGAG
>NW_022196899.1:16198586-16203341 GCF_008632895.1 Mastomys coucha
AGAGGGAGAGGGAGAGGGAGGAGAGATCTGGGGTGGCCAAGAACTTTTAAAAGGATAAGTGTGTTACATAGTGGAAATATTCAAACCGGTAGTGACAATGGAAATGTGCTACACCTGGCTGAGGCCAATGATGAAGTAAGCTGCTGCTGTGTTGCTGAAAGGCAGGTTGGTATATAGAGCTCCTAATTTACAAGGGGGAAATGCTGGCTTGCAGTTTACTGGGAGTCTTAGGAGTGAGTTCAAAGAGGATATGGAAAAATTGTGCATGTGGGAGAATAGAAGTTTTCTTTTGCAGCCAAGTATCCAAGATTCCCCTTTGTTTTCTCCTGCAGGAAGATATCCACAGTTCTGTGGGAAAAAAATAGCTCTGTCCATCAGTCAGGAGAGCTAGTCTGATATGCAGTGGACTGGAAAATTTAGGATACTGGAAAAGCAAAATGGAAGAAAAGAAAAAGGAGGTATGGGTGGAGACTATTAGTAGAGGCTGTGTCCAACTGACTCTTCTTATACTTTGACAGCAATATGTAGTGACTTTCCTATACCATGTTGCCAGGGGTGCTAGATGCTCCATTCTTCTCCTTCTTCCTTCTTTGTTTCATTCCTTTCTTCCCTTTTTCTTTCTTTCTTTCTCTTTCTTTCTTCCTTCCTTTCCTTCTCTCTCTCTCTCTCTCTCTCTCTCTTTCTTTCTTTCTTTCTTTCTTTCTTTCTTTCTTTCTTTCTTCCATGTTTTTGAGATAGAGTCTCACTATAGAGCTCTGTCTGGCAGGAGACTCACTAGGTAGAGCAGGCTGACTCTGAGCTCTCAGAGATCCTTCTACCATTTTCCCCTAAATGCTGGAATTATAGGCTTGTGACCCCATGCCTGGCTCTCTTTTTTTCTTTTTTGAGGCAGGGTATCATGTACTTCAGCCCAGCCTTCAACTCGATATGTAGGAAAGTCTCCCTGAACTTCTGATTCTCTTGCATGAGTGCTGGGACTACGTCTATGTATGTGCCTCCACATCTAGTATCGGTAAAGATAGAAGTAAAACCGGGGCTTTGTGGGTTCAGGGCTGGCTCTCCTAGTGAGCTATACCCCTCAGCTCTGACATGGTGGATTCCTGGATCAAATGTGGCATTTACTATTCCATAGCTGTTCTTTCATCAGAGATGGAAACCCTCACCTTCAACTCTGAAGTTAACCAGTTTCTAGAAAATTCACCTTAGTAGTATTTACAATGTAGGCACCAGTTGAATGAATAAAGCCCAATAAAGTTGGCAATAAAGCTCACAGATTCAGAATTGTATTTTATTATACTTTTATAAATTTTTAAGTTGTTGCTTTAAAATACAATTACATAATTTCCTTCTCTTTCTTTACTCCATCCAGCCCCTTCCATAAATTCTTATCCTTGCTCTCTTTCAAATTCATGACCTCTGACCTCTGGCATAATTTTGTTTAATTGTACACACACACACACACACACACACACACTGTAAGATAAACAAGTGGATATCCCTTCCCTGGGGAAGATTATTTTGTGCTCTCTGCATTTCTTAGTTGTCTGTTTTTCTTTGTCGTAGTTTGGAACCCTGTGAGATTATCCCTCTGAGCTTGTATCCTTCTTGTGTCATGTCTTAGGTCTTGCTAGGTAGCCGTGTTGTTGAGTCTCCATGGATATAACTTCTCTGTCATTTTTAGGAAATGCAATCTTGTAGCAAACTTCCTGTTCTCTGGCTCTTGCAGGCTTTTCATCCCCCATTTCATGGTGTGCCCTGAGCCTGAAGTTCCGGAGTTGTGCTACAGATGGATCAGTTGCTATGGGCATTGCACAATCACTTCTTCTTTATATTTTGATTGGTTGTACTTTCTGATATGGTCTTGCTCAGGTTTTACAAGGTTTTTCAAGTTTTCCCTGTGGTCAGATGGGCTCAAGTTACATCTCCTCATTCAGGTAAGGGAGAGAGGAGATGGGACATCTAGTGTAGAAAGGAAGGTGAATTTATAATGAATGAGTTATCAGCCTTGGAAAAAAGTATTTGAAAAAGGTATACATTTAAAAGGGAGAGGATAATATAAGTGAAATATATAACATAAAGAATAATATAATTCAATATAATTGAAATGCTATGAAGTATATATATTTAAAAATAAAAGGCTATACAGTGTATTTCCTAAAGAACTGGGGAAACTATGACATTCTATGAAGAAATGATGATTGTCCAAAAAAGTAAAATTGAAGGATAGTTTTTGTTAGTTGATTTTTTTTCCAATAAGGGAAGCTCTTCTGGCTGAGTGAAACAAACTCTCTCTTACCCTATCTTAATCCACTTGGTGTCCCCTTCATGTAGTATTATGTAGTCTCTCTTGCCCTATATTGCCTGGTGTCCCCTTCATGTAGTATTATGTAGTCTCTCTTGCCCTATGTTAATGACCTGTATTTCCCTCCATGAAGTTTTATCTGGAGTAGCTACTTGCAGAACATACTGAGGAATATTTTCCTTTCTGCCAGAAAGAAATTTGATTTAAAGGCAGTAAATTACTTGATGCAGCACACCGTGGAAAGCCATTTTTTGGTGTGTGCTCTGACAGTATTGAACTTTACTGAGACTTTGTTTATAGGAGCCACTGACAGTTGATTAACCCTGTCCCATATTGATGTCCTAGAAATGGCTAACGAGTGGTGAAGAAAAACTGTATCAGAGAGGAATAAACAGGCAAGGAAGACTTTACTCACGTAACAGGAGTCAAGACTGTTGCAATAGGGGAGAAAGAATGAAGTCAACCCTGATGATAGGAGTAGCATTTGGGGACACACACAGCTCACAGGCAGGAAGAGAAACTCCACGAGCAAGTTGAAAACAGTAGCATTGAAACATACCTCACTTTTACTCCTTTTAGTGGAGGGGAGTGGGAAACCCTATACTATGTAGTTTAGACTGGGACAGCCTATGTGACAAAGAACATGGAGGAGCAAGGTATTGGGCAAGACCATAAAGTAGGGTGTATGAAGCCCCTGCATAAAAGGGCTGTCAGATCTCTGTCCTACTGTCTGGAGAGAGAGAGAGAGAGAGAGAGAGAGAGAGAGAGAGAGAGAGAGAGAAAACTAGTCACAGGTGCTACAATGGGGAGCTGCCTGATCTCCTAGGTTATATAATCTGGCTGGTTAAAAAGATGAGCATCTTAAAGGGGCAAGCCATGACCCAACAGATGTAAACTTCCAAGAGGAGCTTGCATGGTTTCGGGATAAGGCAGAGGAACGGATGGAGAATGAAGCTCACAATGTCTTGCACAAAACCTGTAAGTCTGGCCTAGGAGAACAAACCTGTTGCTAAAGAGAAAACTGTTCCCCATCCCCCGGGCCGTTGAGAACTCACTTAAATCACCAGTAGGGGTGGGTCTAAATGCCCTGTGGCTCATTTGCAGTTACAAAATTCACACCCCTGGGTGGAGATTTAAGATGTTAATGTGATGCATACAGTTGTATTAAATAGATGTAACCGAGGGGACAGAAAAAGCATCAGTATGGAAGTGACTCTTAAGTCCAATACTACCTGGCATATATGTTCCATCCTTTGCAGTGTGGTCATTGAGTTTCTTATTTCCCCCTCTACTTCTTGTTTCCCACATCCTATGTTCTATCATTTATCAAACATACCCCCTTCCTGTCCACATGTCTCTGACAAATTCCTTGTTCTGGAGGTACTCACCAAAAACTGGTATCCGATGATATCAAGGGTGGTAGAATTTTTGCAAGGTCAGGTAATCAGGAATCCTAGTAGAAAAAAAAAAAAAAGGAGCCCAGAGGAGCCTGACTGACTGGTCAGGGAGGGTATCTCTGTCTATGAGAGGAAATCCATGTCACCCATCTTGGTGCCTTCTATAAGGAGACAATGTTCTTGTTTGTGGGCCTCCAATGTCCCACTTGTCCTTTCTGTTATCTCTGAGACATTCCTGGTTAATGGATGCTCTCCTTGTTTGAAGAGCCTGAGTAAAAGCCATCTCCTTAGTTGGACAGTGCAATCTATTCTTCATCAGTGTTGGATCTGTGCTTGAACAGCAGTAGAATATGTGCATTTAGAACTATTATTTTTCTTTTTCAAATTCATGATTAATTAATTATCTTATTTCTCTCATGTAAGGGCATGCATTTGTGTGCATCTGTGTGTGTGTATGAATGCATGTTCCTGTGCATAAATGTGCAGAAGCCAGAGGAGGATATTGCGTGTTGTTTATTATCTGCATTATTATGTCAAGGCAGGTTCTCTTAGTGAACATAAAGCTTGCCATTTTTGGATAGATTGGTTGGCCAGTAACAGCAGTAATCACTCTGTTTCTAGCCCCTTGAAGGTGGAGCTTATAGGATGCATGGCTCTGTCTGGGTTTTTACATAGGATCTGGCCTGCTTATATAAACATTCTTAAATTTACTATGCTATTTCCCCAATCTTAATACAGAAGTCAAGGCTCACAGCCATCCATTGGACTGAGCACAAGGTCCCCAATGAAGGAGCTAGAGAAAGGACCCCAAGGAGCTGAAGGGTTTGCAGCCCTTAGAATAAACAACAATATGAACTAACTAGTACCCTCAGAGCTCCCAGGGACTAAAACTCCAACCAAAGAGTGCACATGGTGGGACTCATGGCTCCAGCAGCATATGTAGCAGAGGATGGCCTAGTGGGTCATCAATGGGAGGAGAGGCCCTTGGCCCTGTGCTCCAGTGTAGAAGAATGCCAGGACCAGGAGAGGGTAGGTTGGTGAGCAGGGGGAGGGGGG
>NW_022196899.1:16203351-16209505 GCF_008632895.1 Mastomys coucha
TTGAAAAGAAAATATCTCATAAAAAATTTACTTTAAAAAACAAAAAAAGAAAGAAACCTCTCTACTCCATCCAGGCAATGGGATCTCCAGAGCTCCATGTGCTCATTCCTGGCTAACAATTGAAAGGATGGTCAGATCTTTCCCATACTGAGTCTTAAATATCTATTGCAGGCAGACCTGTGTCTGACATCTATAGATCTTCTGGAAAATCACACAGAATGTCTTCTTCATCTTGTAAAAGGAAAAGGTGCTAGAAATAATTAGTTTTAATAGACACATTAATATCAATGAGTTTCCTAGGAAAAGATCCTAATCCAGGTTCAATTTGTTATTAGTGTGTGTTAAGAATTGTATGCGAACTGAGTACAGGGTCCCCAGTGAAGGAGTTAGAGAAAGGACCAATGGAGCTGAGGGGTTTGCAGCCCCTTAGGACGAACAACAATATGAACTAAGTAGTACCCTTAGATCTCCCAGGGTCTCAACCACCAACCAAGGACTGCACATGGAGGGGTCTGATTGTTCAGGCAGCATGTGTATAGTAGAGGATTGCAAAATCGATCATCAATAGGAGGAGAGGACCTCGGCCCTGTGAAGGTTCTGTGCCCCAGTGTAGGGGAATGCCAGGGCCAATAAGTGGGAGAGAGCGGGGTGGCAGGCATGGGGAAGTGGGAGCCAACAGGGGTTTGTTCTTGTTGTTTTTGTTTGTTTCTTTGTTTTTTGGAGGGGAAACTGGGAATGGAGAAATTTACATGTAAATAATGAAAATATATATATATATATATAAAAGAATTGTATGCTGCTAAGGCAGAACGGTTAACTGCTAAGGCTCAGCAATTAAGAGTGTGCACTGCTCTCGTAGAGGATCTAAGTTCAGTTCCTACTACCTTGATTGTGGGATATTCTCATTCTCTCTCTCTCTCTCTCTCTCTCTCTCTCTCTCTCTCTCTCTCTCTCTCTTTCTCTCACCACATATGTACACAGACTTTAAAAAGAAGGCAAATCTAGCTAAAATATTTTGAATGAGAAAAAAAAAAAGCCAAAAGCAGCACGGAACCTGAGACATTTTTATCGCACCCTCCACTGTTTCCTCTGAAAAGATGTAAAGAGGTCCTCCGTATCCAAGTTCAGTGGCTGTGTGTTGGAAAATGGCCATCGATCTGGTGGGAACCAGTGATCCTCAAGGTTAGTACACTCTACTCTCTTTTTGATGATGCATGCATAAACTTTGTTATTTTTGTTTCTTTTGATCTACTCTCTCTCTCTCTCTCTCTTTCTCTCTCTCTCTCTCTCTCTCTCTGGTCACTTTAAATGCTATTCTTTAAAATGCCTCCTAGAGAAAAAATAATTACACTAGTTAAAAACACCGAGACACAGCAAGCTCTAAAAATCCACTGGTCAGATTTCACACTTGCCCCTTCCATGACTGTCCCTGGATGTCTTCTGTGTTGATAATTAGGTTTCCAGGGTTTGCTTTCCCATTAATGGCCTTGTACTGTCAAAACCCCCATTGAGAGTGAGATTTATTTAAGAGAGAATTAAAATCCAATGTAGAGACAAAGACCACATTACCCAGTGATAACAGTATTTTGGCAATCGAGTGCCTGGCAAGGATTTAAGAAAATCTTTGCTGTTCAGGCTCGACTTAGGGCTTCCAGATTTCTGTGTTGGTTACAGCTGCTTTCTTCTTACTTTCTGTCTTTGGATTTGAGTGTGGGACTATCTTCTAATCATAATCTCCTGGAGCTCTTTGCTTTTGTATAGTAGGCAGACTTGGGTAGGGAACTTGGAACTATATAGGATGCAGGTAGGAGGAGAGCAGGACATGGAATAGAGGACCTGGAAAGTCAAGAGAAGGGGTCCAGTTTCTCTTCTGGGCATCATTGCAAGGTCTAGAAAAGATGGTTCCTGCCTCTCACCACAGAAAGTGAATGAGATTTAGCTAGGCAAGGGTGGTTGATAGGACATTATAGGTGAAGGAGAGAAGTTATATCTGAAACACATCAATAATGACGAGTAGAGAGTGGCTGTCTCAGGAGACACAGTGGGAGATGACCATGAGGGCCAGGAGGGGCTCAAAGTGAATGCTTGGTACCAAGCATTTGCCCCTTTTCACAATATAATTGCCTTCAGAAATAGCATTTGAGAAATATTAATGCTTCTGGGGGCATTATTTACTTTTATATTTTTGTTCTAAAATACCCTGATGGAAAGAAAGGACTTCTATTTCCTGAAGGTGTATAGTCCATCATGGTGAGGAAGGCATGGCGTTCATACAGGAAATACAGGGGGGATGGAGGAAGGGAAGAGGGAGGTAGGGAAGCAGGTAGGGGGAGAGAGGCCAAGAGATACATAGAGACAGAGAAGAAGAGACAGAGAGGGAGCTAGAGACAGCAGAATATAAAGGTAGAGACAGACAGACAGACAGACAGACACACACACACACACACACACAGAGAGAGAGAGAGAGAGAGAGAGAGAGAGAGAGAGAGAGAGAGAGAGAGAGAGAGAGAGAGAGAGAGAGAGAGAGAATGAGAGAGAGAGAGAGAGAGAGAATGAGAGAGAGAGAGAGAGAGAGAGAGAGAGAGAGAGAGAATGTGTGTTCAGGAATATATGATGTTAGTGACATCCAAAAAGGAGTATCAGAAATGATGGGTATGTTCAGTAGTATTAGATGCTGTGGAGAAGGCATGTTTGTCAATGACAGATGGTGTCCACTGGGTCAAATAATAAGGATCTTCGAATATGTGTCTTAGTTCCTGCCATCATTATTTCTGCCATGGCCTTTTAGTTGGGTTGCCAGCAACTGCGTGATTTTGACTCTGTCCCCTAACACTTCCTGAGCTCTCACTACTCATACAGTTGTCTGCCAGGGACGTGCCTCCTTCATTATCTCCTTTCCCTTTGCAAAGCCCAATCCAACAACACTTCTGACAAAACTATCTCTCACTCACACATATTCCTGTTCCCTTCACTTTGGAGAATTTTTTCTAGTTGATTATTTCAAATAGCATTATGGCCCCTTAAGTTTCTATTTTCTTTTAAAAATTGGTAAATTTCATGTCCATGTGAAGTGCTGCAAGCTTGTAATCACAGCTCTTTGGAGATAGAGGCAGAGGCAGAGGCAGGGGCTGGGGCAGGGGCTGGGACTGGCGCAGGGGCAGGGGCAGGGGCAGGAGGAATGGATTAGTTTGAGATCAGTCTTGTCTTCATGTTGAGTTTCTTTTTAGCCAAATCTGCATATCAGGACTCTGTCTCAAAACAAACAAGCAAGCAAGCAAACAAACAAACAAACAAACCCCAGCCAACTAATCAACCAACAAAGCAAAACAAAATAAAACAAAAAATTAAGAAGCAAATAAAAGAAAACAATACTAAAAAATTTGATTCTCTTTCCTTTTCCCAACTAGTTCTTTTTCAACTTTGATGTCTTTTGTTTGTTTGTTTGTTTTGCGACCCAATGAGTTTGATTAGCGTTGTTCGAAGGAGCATGGGTGAAGGTTATTTACAGAAGCATGGGCCACTGAATAAAGTCTCTGCTTCTTCAGCAACCGTTAATAACATATAGATCCTCAAGGAAGGATGGGACCTCATGAATTCCTCTCTCATGCATGATGGCGTAATGTTGATGGGCTCTGTCTTGTACAGGTCTTGTGTAGATAATACAAGCACCATTCCACAATACTCCACCCCTTTCTCCATTTTTTATATTTCTTCTACTCCCTCTTCTGTACTGTATTATTCTTTGATCCTTGGAGTAAATGGTACCTTTTATATAACTTTAAAGACATTTGCCATCCACTTCCTAATCTTCAGGAGCTAGAGCCTTAGCTGAAGGATAGACCCAAAGTTCTGGTTCTCAACTCTCTCATTAAGATAAATTTTGTCCCACTGGTATGCTGACATTACTCCTAGGAAGGTCCCTTTCCCTCCAGGAGGCCCCACAAACAAGGTTGCTAAATTTTGTCTGATGAAAAGTAGGTCCTTCAGTACTATGGTTATTATTATAGGGAGAAGCTGTAGTTTCTTGGGAATAAGTTCCTTTCTGTCAGGATGAGAACCATAGAGAAAGAGAACCATACTAAGTATCTGAAACAAAGGGGGTTAAACGTGGAAGTGGTCACAAAGACCACAAAGGCATTGAAGATTTCACGGAGCCAAATATATTGTCGTATCTGCAATGAGGACTTTAGAGGAAGGTATTGTCTCTGAGATGAAGGGAACCCAGAACACTTAGAGTAGTCATTAGAACTAGAACATTGGAGGGAGATAGCACATTTGTGTTTCCCAGGTCTTTCTGGTGCTTGGGACCAGACTGGTGTAAAGTATAGCTGGTGCTCAGATCTCCAAGGTGAGTCCTGCTCTCATTTAAGTGCTGAAGAAGAAACTGACCCAGAAGGAACATAGATTGTTTAGGAATGTGGTTTAGACCAATGACCCGTCCTGAGTCCTGCAAGGAGCTGGTGGTTGGCCACGGTTGGTGAAGGAACTTATTTGTGCGAAGCTCAGGAAACACTTCTTCCCAGACCTATTTCTAGCTTTCTGTTTGTGCAGAATTCAACCAGAACCTGGAATCTGTGCTCGCAGTGTCCCAGCCTCAAGATGAAGCAGAGTAGAGTGGGGTGGAAGGCTGGGTGGATACAGGAATGTATCTGCCTATGCCCTTTTTCTTAGGGTTTTATTGCTGTGAAGAAACATCAAACTTCCTAATAGGGCCACTTCCCATGGGCCAAGCATATTCAAACCACCACACCCTCCATTGGAAGGGACTGGAGATCTTGAACTCTTGTCTTCTCAATGCTACTTGCTTATAATTGTTCTTTCCAAAGCCTCCTCAGATATCAAAATGTAAGTGTCAAAGCACTATATTTAACAAGTTCCTATTTGAACTAAGGAGTTTCACTTGTTCGTGTTTGTTTGATTGTTTGAGACAGAATCTCAAACAGACTGGCCTCAACTGTGATGAACTAAAAATGACCTTAAACTGATAGTCCTGCCCCATCTCCTCCCAGAATTATAGGTATGCACCATACGTCCCTGTTTATGAGTTTAGCTTTGTAACATTTGCAATAAAAAACATCTTCAGTTGTCTACTGTCTGTACACCCTTGACAGCCTTCTTAGGAGTCAGTTTTTGGAGATCATCTCTAGGTTTTCCTTCTCTCTTCACTTGTTTTATTTAGAATCTCTTCATATGTTGAGAGAAGTTTTAAGAAGTAGTTCTGGCTGGGCGGTGGTGGTGCACGCCTTTAATCCCAGAACTTGGGAGGTAGAGACAGACAGATTTCTGAGTTCGAGGCCAGCCTGGTCTACAGAGTGAGTTCCAGGACAGCCAAGGCTACACAGAGAAACCCTGTCTCGAAAAAAACAAAAACAAAAACAAAAACAAACAAAAAAAGAAGTTCTGGGACTAAGAGGGACAGGCATTCTTTTATGAGAAACAGGACTATTTTCTGAGAGTGTAAGCACTCTGCACTGTTTCTATGTTTATATTTTCCCATTTTCCCCTTCTATTTTTAGCAGCTTTAGTGGGTTTGGTGGACACATAGCACACAGTTTGACACACATGTACAACCGAGAAACCATTACACGATCAAGATATGGACGTAGCCAATGTTCCTGAGGGCCTACCAACAACACCTTTCTTCCTGTGACTCCATTTCTAGGCAACTGCTAATGTATTTTCTGTCACTAGACGGTCACATAGTAATCCAGACTTAGAGAAAACTGGTTGCCAATCTATGTGTCCACCATCACCCAGGGACAGACTTTCATTCCTATACCTGTAGAGACCAAACACGGCCCATCAGAGTTTGTATATTGAAACTAATTCCCGAAGTGGAAGTATTTAGGGGTGGACGTTTGTGAGGCAGTGAGGTGATAGGTGCTTTTTCTCATGGGTAGGGATAGTTTTAGAGGGACACCTTCCCTTGCCAACTGTAAAGACACTGTGGATCGGGAAGCTGGCCCTCTCCAGACCCAGTCTTCCATTGTCTTGTTCTTCAGAGTGTTAAAAATAATGGTTGCTTACAATCCACCCAGTTAAAGTCTTGCAGTCCAAGTGGGCAAAGACATTACCCCTTTTTTTTTCTTTCTGTGAACCCTGGCTTATACTTGAAAGGGCCATGAGATTTCTAAATGGTTTCCTCCCAAGCTTT
>NW_022196899.1:16209515-16213575 GCF_008632895.1 Mastomys coucha
GCAGCTAGGTATTATTATGTGCTTAAGTTCCCAGTAATTACCTACATCATCATTTCCTCTTCTCTGTTAACTGGCAAAAAGAAGTGTTGAAGGCATTCTCAAGAGAGATGCTCAAAAGAGACTGACGTCACTGGGAAGAGGGTTTTTTTTACCCCCTTTCTCTTATTTCTTTTCCTGATGTATAGACTCTGTTTGAATGGCTGGGCCTTGGACTACATGGCTACCATAAACTTGAAGCTTTGACTGACACTGTTGAGCAGAGACTGGCCTGCACTTTTGACCTGACTGGTCAGCCTCAACGGCAGCCGCAGCTGTCTCCCATGTGGACCCCTTTTATGTGAGAGTGGTATTAGTTTCTTGTTTGCTTAAGCAGCACTCATTTTCCTTTATTCGACACACAGTTGACTGCATCCTAAGAGGGACACCTGTGCTTCTGTTTGCTCTTTTGAATGAGTTTACCACCAACGCCCTCTACTCTTATTTCATTTGGGTTAGCTACCTGACATAGACCCTCCTTTACACGTTTATATTTCACTTAGCTCTGGTAGGAGATCGGTCACTTGAATGTGGAGAAAGCTTGTGTTCTTAAAAAGCATTAGTGAGCAAGTTATTACAGGTGACCTGATCTACAAGGCTTGGGGACAGAAATTCCTCTTATGGAATGGTCCGTTTTTCATGGAGGTGCTCTCTTATTTGAACGGAGTTTTGTGAGCCATAGGGACTTTATCACATTCAAAGTGAGCAGGGATAATCCACCATATGCTTTTTCCTCCATGCTAAGAAAAGAAGGAAGAAAGAAGCTATAGACCTCTATGAAAAAGAAGACTGTTTTTGGGGTAAAAGGAGATCTCCCAGGGGCCACTGAGATAGCAAGCTCCTGTTTTATCCCTGGAGTCCTTATAGATGGAGAGACACAACTCCAAAAAAATTATCCTCTGATATCCACATGTATGCTGAGGCATAGATGCTTAAATTTATCTCTATTAAACACACACACACACAAACACACACACACACACACACACACACACACACACACACACACAAACAGCCTGGTAATAAATAAAATTGAAAAAGAACTGCCATAGGATACAGGCCCTTTCTCAACCTGGGTATGTTATTGCCACTGAATTGACTGAGGGTTCTACATTCTTTTTGTAACCTGCATGAAAAGCATTGTCTGCTGCTGTCTTGGCCCTCTGATTAAGCATCCCTACTCATTCTGGGTTGCCATCTCCTGGACTGTCTTCTGAGATCCAGCCTTCACCCTCCTCATTTGAGTTTCATAGGCTTGCTCTTTTAAGGCCATGACTGTGGTTTGTCCTATAAAATATAAACTTAATTAAGTGCTGCTAGGTTGCTGCATTCCTTGTGGAAAAGGGAAAATGGATGAACTATGATAAAGAATAATTAGCCTATACAAATGGTTGAGCTGTTTTTCACTGCTCAAATTAAATGTGCTCTAGAAATAAGCACAGTAAGTCAAAAAGTAAGGCAGGACATTTTGATAATTATTTTTCATTCCCTTACTGTAAATCTACAGGCTTAAGATGCAATGACACATGCTCACACCTACTGTTCTCCATTAGTTAATTCTGCCACCCTGAGATCTTTGTTCTGATGTTTGTCTAGTGTGATGTTTTTCTTTCCCAACAGGCTGAGGTATATTATTTACAATACCATTAGAGTCCAGATGCTTCTGTAATTCCTCCCATTTTATCCCACTAGTTTTTAGAGATTAAAAGGTGAGTACACTAAAAAAGTGTTGTGGCTTTTAGAAAGCAAATTGGGGTTCTTTAAAAGACTTGCTGATCTCTTCCAAATTGTCAGTATTTTAAAAGTATTGTGAACAGTTTACTGAAGGCACAAAGCTTTCTGAATACATTGGGATTGGGATCTGTCTGTCTATCTATCTATCTGTCTGTCTGTCTATCTGTCTGTCTGTCTGTCTGTCCGTCTGTCCGTCCGTCTGTCTGTCTGTCTGTCTGTCTGCTTATATTTCACTTAGTTTATCTTAAATTTTATAAGGGCTTGTTTCAAAATCCTGCTTTCAAAAGTCTTCATTGTTTTCCAATTGAGAAGTTTTCTATGCCATTAAAATATTTAAATATCGAATTTGCCTTGTTTTTATAACACTTTCTACCCTAGAGGATGAAGATATTTAACTTTCCTTCTCTTGATTTTACTCAAACTCCCTTTCATTTCGTTCCCTCAGCTCACATAGCAGTTATAGAAGAAGAGAACACAGAATATTGGTCTATTGGTTTTGACACTTCAGTGAAAATCATGAGTGGCTGTGGAGAATCCAAAAGACGAGGGCTGCTTCTCTCCCAGCCAGGCTCTCTGCACAGCAAACACTTGGTATCTATGTATTTATTACATTAGTTCGAAAAGAAGATAGTCAACAAACAGCTTTTTGACTTGTATCCACCAAGGCCACGTTTACATAATCTTGTTTGACCTAATGATTATAAAAATAGAATTGATTAAAGCTAGGTGTTTTACAATCATGCAAGTAACATCTTTTGTTTATTTGATTTCCTGCTCCTGACTTTGCTACAGAATGAGATTTAATCTAGGTGAAAATGATTTTCAATTGCTTGGCAATTTAATCAGTGCCCTGTACTTTATAGGCCTCATATCTGTGAGGTCCTATGATCAGAGGAGGCCATGCGAATGTCTGAAGTCTTTCACCTTCTCCAGCACCTGTCTAAGCAGTCCATGCCTGCTGAATAAGTGATTGAGAGATGTAGGTTAGGCTATTCACTGGATGACATGAACTTGAGCAGGTTACAAAACTGATTCCTAAGGCAGTGGGGTTGTTATTACTGTTTTGAGATTACAAGAACTTGCTGTTGCAGTAATTATGAACCCCGTATAATTACATATAAAAAAGGCACAATCCAGCTACTAAATTTATAAGCTCTATGCCTCTATTGGGCAGATCTACCACTATACTTATTCCCCAGGTATTAGACCCTTTATTACTTATAGTTTCACCTGGCTATGTAGTTCTGCTCCATTTCACTTCCTCCTCCTCTCCTGTCCTCTCTTTTTCTTTCTCCTACCTGCCCTTACTCACAAAGACCTCCTGTCCCACCTTTTCCTTCCGCTGCCCAATTACAGTCCCTAGCCTTTATTTGACCAGTTAAAGTAGTGAAAAAGTCCATATGAGATCACCTGAGTACATGATTGACGACTACTTGTTGGTGGGCAGCCCCTCTTGAGGAAGTAGAATTAACATCAGAATACAAGCAGCATCAAGGTAATCCACATTTCCCCATTTTTGCCCAATAAAAAGGCTCTTTTTTTCTCAGATATAAACTGAGCACAACTATAACAATTATGTAAATTATAAAGTATGATATACTGCTCTGGGCTGGCTAGTGCCCTGAGCAGACCTTGTGCGCAAGCTTCACAGCCAGTCCCACAACACCTAGAGGAAGCTCCACTCCCAGGCACTCTAACATGCCCAGGATCAGAGATGAGAAGGACACAACATCTGTCCCAACACTGGGAGTAAATGGGACCAGTGGGACCCAGGCACACAGGAACTCCAGCAGCCCAGTGGCTCGGGTTGCTTCCAGTCTGTCTGGGCTGGCCAGTGCCATGAGCAGACCATGGGTGAAAACTCTGCAGCCAGTCCCAAAATACCTAGAGGAAGCTCTACTCCCAGGTGCTCTAACAAGCCCAGGATCCCAGGATCCCAGAGACAGCTTGACTCTGAGGAGTTCTGACACAACCAGGATCACAGGAAGGACAGGCTCCAGTCAGATGTAGCAAGGGCAGGTAGTACTAGAGATAACCAGATGGCGAGGGGCAAGCATAAGAAAATAAACAACACAAACCAAAGTCACTTGCCATCATCAGAACCCAATTCTCCCACCATAGCAAGTCCTGGACACACCATCACACCAGAAAAGCAAGATTCAGTTATAAAATCACTTCTCATGGTGATGATACAGGACTTTAAGAAAGACATAAATAACACTCTCAAAGAAATACAAGAGAACACAGTTAAACAGCTAGAAGCCCTTCAAGAGGAAACACAAAAATCCCT
>NW_022196899.1:16213701-16214202 GCF_008632895.1 Mastomys coucha
AGAATCTAAAAATGGAAATAGAAGCAATAAAGAAAACAGAAAGAGAGACAACCCTGGCCATACAAAACATAGGAAAAAAAAATCAGGAGTCATAGATGCAAGCATCACCAACAGAATACAAGAGATAGAAGAGAGAATCTCAGTGGCAGAAGACACCATAGAAAACATTGACACAACAGTCAAAGAAAATGCAAAAAGCAAAAAGCTCCTAACCCAAAACATCCAGGAAATCCAGGACACAATGACAAGACCAAACCTAAGGATAATAGGTATAGAAGAGAGTGAAGACTCCAAACTTAAAGGGCTAATAAATATCTTCAACAAAATTATAGAAGAAAACTTCTCTAACCTAAAGAAAGAGTTGCCCATGATCATACAAGAAGCCTATAGAACTCCAAATAGACTGTACCAAAAAAGAAATTCCTCCTGACATATAATAATCAAAACACTAAATGCACTAAACAAAGAAATAAGTTTAAAAGCAGTAAGGGAAAAAGGTCA
>NW_022196899.1:16214586-16230352 GCF_008632895.1 Mastomys coucha
AGAAAACAAGATATTCCATGACAAAACCAAATTTACACAGTATCTTTCCACAAATCCAGTCCTACAAAGGATAATAGATGGAAAACATCAATATAAGGATCAAAACTACACACTAGAAGAAGCAAGAAAGTAATCTTTGAACAAATCCACACAAACCTAAGTCTTCCTCTTATAACAAAAACAACAGGAAGTATCAATTACTTTTTCTTAATATCTTAATATAAAAGTTAATATTGCCAACATATCCTAATCGATTGAAATCCAAAAATATGAGTAATTAGAAATTTGTTGATTGTCATCCAATGTTCTCTCTAATTTGGTAATTAGAGAAATAGGTCCAATATTGTACAAGCCATAAACACTTTCAGCTTGTTTGTTTGTGACAGTGTCTTGCTGTGTACAACTTAAGGGTCTTGAAATCTTGCTTCTCCTATCTGAGCCTCCATTAGTAGGATTGTTTATTTGATGTTTTTACACTATACTATGGTTTTCAGAACAGCTTACATATTTCAAATGTATGTGTACAGCCAAAAGAAATGTAGACAATTAAATTGGGAGGGGGTTTGTAAGAGAACACCAAAGAGTAAGACTGAATGCTTTGCTTGACGTTTGTAACTCTTGTATTAAGTTTGAAGACAAGGACTTTATAAGTTATTCTTTCTCTGAGATGAATGCTTTTCCAAATTATCACAGCAAATGAAACAGATTCTTATCCTCACCTGATGCTGTGCCACCCTCTAAGCAGAACCATTGTTCATTGAAACAGTTGGTGAATGACTTTATGGATAGACCATCTTAATACACACACCATTTCTTAATTGAATGTAACCTGTCTTCTGTGGGCTGAGAATAAAGTCACTCACTTAAGTCAAATAGCTTTGACCATAGCAGGAAGTCTGTATCCAAAAATTGTGCCTGCAATTCATTCCTTGGTGCAGCAGAACTGTCAACTCTCAGCTTAGCTACTATGGAGGTAAAAATCCTTCGGTGAAGTGAGGGTCATAGAAGAACAGACAAGACAAGAAATTCAATGTCTAAAAATTGTTCTTATTTTGGGCTTGTACCACAGTAAGAGCAAAGATTTTAAGCTCTACTAAATGCAAAACAAACAAACAAACAAACAAACAAAAAGACTTTAAATATTTATGTTAATTTAAGAAAATACTAGTGTTGATATATTATTTTGAAATATACAGTTAATATGTTTGGAGTTATTTAAAATTTATATTGAGAAAAACATATATTGAGAAAAACTTGCATTTCCATGTGAAATACATCCTAACAAATCTAGATCATCTTTCTTAATGCTAAGCAACTTAACTTTTGCTTGCTTTGATTATGTGACTATAACTAGTCTTCAATCGAGTCAGAGATCTGAGAAGGAATTAAATATTACCTTAATATGTAGGAAGCACAAAGACATAGCTTTCAAAGCTATACAATGTGTGGCAACAGCTGACTTCCTGGACAGTCCCCTAATTTCTCATAATCTTGGAGCATCTATCTTCAGCCTTCTGGCCCAGAAACATTTGACAGATCTTAAGTGAAGCAGGTATTATGAACAACTAGCTTACCCTGTCTTGGCAGAGCTTAACAATCGACTATCCCTCATCTGTTTATCCTTTTTTTGGAAGTATTTTTGTCTGCAGATAAATTATGGCAATTCTTGCCCAGTGGCTATCTTGCCATAATTGAAGCAACTCTGCCTAGAGGTAATGATGCTCAATATCTTCCTTGAAGTGGAATGGGGATACTATCAGAAGCATATCCTTTTCATAGTCAAATGATCTTTGATTATGAAATCACATTAAGTGCCATATTCTGTGTATCTCTGATGCTTTTAAAGACTATATATATAACATAACTGAATTGTCAAACATTCATTACGCTTACCTATTCATTATTTGAATAATTATGAAAACACTTGTAATTAACTAAATTAGAATCTAATAGGATCATGAGTTTCACGAGCTGACTATTAACTTAGCTACCTAATCATCCTAAACAGTTTGTAATAGCAGCTATTAAAAGGATCGGGTCTAAGCCTTTGTATTCTTATATAAGCTGTATAAGCACAATGCCTATCTAAGAGGAACTATATTAATTTTAAATTTTGTATCAATACATAAAATTTTATACCAATGAAAACCTTAATTCTGTATATATATATATATATATACACATATATGTATATATATATATCCTGTACCAATGTAAGAAATTAAAATTTCAATTTTGCTTCAAATACAAAGGTTTCTATCAATGTAAGATTATGGCAAAACAATGTTTTGTTTAAGAGTAAATTTTATATCCTATCTCTATTTGTCTATTTCTTTAATTTCTATAATATTACTATATCTCCCTTTTCTTTTACACCCCCTCTCATTTACTTAGGATGAATGAATGGAGAAGAGGAAAGGAAAGATCAAAATTTCTGAGTCTATGCTCTCTAGTTTCCTTCCTGTTCAAAGTAACATTTGCATGTTATCCCCTAAAATGACAACGTATCTATAATTCATAAAATAACCAGAACCATCCACCCCAAACAACAGACAATCTTCTTTTGTTTGCTTCTCGCTGAACTGGTTGAAAGGATTCTTCTGGGAGCCCAAAGGGAAATAAGAAAATTGGTGTTGACAAAGGAGGGCTAGCTAGCATCATTTGCCTTCCAATCTCTACGTGCTGAGAAAGTTTATGGCTTAGCTGAAGTCCTGACTGTAACAGTTTGAAAGGCTGGATGGGTGAGCTAGCTGTTCTGGAAATGTCCTGGAAGCAAGTCTTTAGAGAAACAGCTTTGGTGTAGGTGAGGTAGACTCAAACAAGGAGCTGAAATGGAAGGTTCAATAATCTCAGCATCCCAGAGTGTGAATCTTGTTAGAATTGTCTTTCTCCTCTTCCATTCTGCAAAACACAAACCTTACAAGCGTCACACAGCTCTGTAAAGATTCATTCATATGGAATGTGCAGGGCACACAGATCAGTTAATAAAGATAAATAAAGAAATACAACTTCCTTTCTTAAGAGATTAGTTTGATCACATAATTAAACTACAATATAAATTTCAATTCATGTCATCTTAAAATATGATATGTAATAATAACTCATGGGAATTTTGTACCCAATAAGTATTATTAGCTGTATATAGACATTTAAGTCTCAGCCAGTTCTAGAGTTGACTCTGTGTACAGAGACATATAGATCACCACATATACATCACCTATCTTGTTGATCTTGTCAATCTATTTCTTCTTGTCTGAATTATCTTTAGGGGCGTCTTTCTTTGTCATGTCTGATATGTATCCACTTGGAAGGAACTCATAACTTTTCTTTTTTTGTGTGTAAATATGGCCATAACCTCTCCCCCAGTGTAACACATTCCTTGCTTTCTATTATATCTTTAATATAAACAGGCTGGTTTAGTAGTTTTGTTTTCTTTCTACGGTCTAGTGTTTTTTTGCAGCTGTAGTGTTTTGTTCATTAGTATTTAAAAATTTTAAGGTTAATAAAGCAGTTGTCACCTATCTCTAGGTATCCTTGTTTCCCCCTTTTGCCTATTAAGCATCTCTTTTAGAGTATGATTCGATCTCTCCACAATCTCTTGTCCTGTGGGATTATGTGACATGTCTGTAACATGTTTTATATTATAATATATAAAAAATGTTTCATTTTATTGGAGACATATGTCAGATCTTTGTCAGTTTTAAATTATATGGGTATTTACTGGGAGCCATGGCCTTAACCATGGCCTTGTGGAAAATTACTAGCTTACACATATATACATGTGTTGTTTAACAGTAAGAATATTTGTGGGTGTGGAGGACACTGTGACCGCTGGTTCCAGAAACTGAAGATTGCCACCTGGCCTTCGGAAAGCCCCTGAACTCTTCCCCTTTCCCTTGTAGCTTTCGCCTGCTTGTTTTATATTGCCATCCCTGAAGTAAAGTTTGCAGAGCTTGATCAGACATCTGTCTTGCTATCATTCTTCGCATCTGTTGTCCTCCTCAGTCTCTCTCCCCTGCCCTAGGTCTCTGCTGAATGCCCTGCAGGTTGGAGCAACTGGCGCCCAGCATGGGGCCCCTGGGTCTGAGGTCCAAGAAGACCACCACTTCCCCAAGAGGATGTCCTCCCCCGCATAGGATCACTACTTCAACAGGACATGAGTGAAGATCCACATAGAGATCACTGCAGGTCATCTGCTTGTGAGATTGATCTGAGAAAGGTAAGAAGAGTGGTGCAACTATGGCCCAAGAATTAAGTGAGCATGAATTGTTTTTAAAGGTTCCAAAGGAGTCCCTCAAGACATGAGGAACACGGATTAAGAAAAAAGGATCTTAAAACATTTTTTTTTGAAAGTTTGTAAACATTGGCCAGGTATGCAAGAAGTAGTTAAAGAGAGAATAGCTTTCAGAATCTGTCCATATGTCTGTCAAGTTAGATTTGTTTTTGTTTTGTTGTTTGAATCATTGTTGTTCTGTGTTTCATATTGGGAAAAACATGTTTAAAACTTTTTCTGCTGGCTGTCCATCTCCGATTGAGCTAAACTTGTATAAAAGACAGACACAATTTGCACAGCAGAAACGGATAAGCCACCGCACTGTGGCAGGGAGTCAAGCACAGCTGAAAAAGCCCTGAGAGAGACTGACTGTCTACACAAGACGTTCTTAATGGGGGCAATAGCTTTTTGCTTATAACATCGGTAACAGAAAGTTCGCTTAAAATTGGTAACTCAGAGTTGGAGTCATTCTAAACAACAACACATGGCATGAGCCAACCCAAGAAAACAGGTCTTTAAAGATACTTCTAAATTTGGATAATATTTTATGTAATTCTTATCCTAGAAACTAGACTTATAAGGGATAAGATTTAAAACAATGTCTTTTTAATGAAGCATTAAAAGTTGCACTGTCTTGGGGAGTGCTCCAACCCAGGGACTCAGGAGAGATCTCCATTTTCTCTCTGGTGACCTTCTAAGGCAGGACAAGGAAGGAGGCACAGGCCTCAGAAGTGGCAGGGCAGCCAGCTCAGGATCCTTTCTACCTCCCTCTTCACCTAGGGGGTACTGCTGGTCCACAGCCCTCTATGGCCCTTCCTCACATGCACTTGCCTTCCAGGAGTGCTTCGACGCAGGGACTCAGGACTCAGGAGGTATGACTGATCCACAGCCCATTGCACATGGGTCATACCAGAGGAGAGCTGATCTCCCAGAAGTGCTGACACAGGCTTACAGACCCACAGGAGGGACAAGTTACAGCCAGAGACAGCAAGAACATCTAACACCAGAGATCAACAGATGGTGAAAGGCAAATGCAAGAAATTTACCAACAGAAACCAAGACTACTTGGCTTCATCAGAACCTAGTACTCCCACCATAGCAAGTCCTGGACACACCATCACACTGGAAAAGCAAGATTAAGATATAAATTCACTTCTCATGATGATGATACAGGACTTTAAGAAAGATGTAAATAAGCTGGGTGGTGGTGGCGCACGCCTTTAATCCCAGCACTTGGGAGGCAGAGACAGGTGGATTTCTGAGTTCAAGGCCAGCCTGGTCTACAGAGTGAGTTCCAGGACAGTCAGGGCTACACGGAGAAACCCTGTCTCAAACAAACAAACAAACAAACAAACAAAAAAAAAACAAAGAAAGATGCAAATAACACCCTCAAAGAAATACAGGAGAACACAGGTAAACATCTAGAAGCCCTTCAAGAAGAAACACAAAAATCACTTAAAGAACTACAGAAAAACACAATCAAACAGGTGAAGGAAATGAGCAAAATCATTCAGAATCTAAAAATGGAAATAGAAACAATAAAGAAATCAGAAAGAGAGACAACCCTGGAGATACAAAACCTAGGAAAAAAATCAGGAGTCGTAGATGCAAGCATCACACACAGAATACAAGAGATAGAAGAGAGAGTCTCAGAGGCAGAAGACACCTTAGAAAACATTGACACAACAGTCAAAGGAAATGCAAAAAGCAAAAAGCTCCTAACCCAAAACGTCCAGGAAATCCAGGACACAATGAGAAGACCAAATCTAAGGATAATAGGTATAGAAGAGAGTGAAGACTCCCAGTGTAATGAGCCAGTAATATCTTCAACAAAATTATAGAAGAAAACTTCCCTATCCTTAAGAAAGAGATGCTCATGAACATACAAGAAGAACTCCAAATAGACTGTACCAAAAAAAGAAATTCCTCCCATCACATAATAATCAAAACACTAAATGCACTAAACAAAGAAATAAGTTTAAAAGCAGTAAGGGAAAAAGGTCAAGTAACATATAAAGGCAGGCCTATCAGAATTATTCCAGACTTCTCACCAGAGACTATGAAAGCTAGAAGATCCTGGGCAGATGTCATATAGACCCTACAAGAACACAAATGCCAGCCCAGGCTACTATACCCAGCAAAACTCTCAATTACCATAGATGGAGAAAACAAGGTATTCCATGACAAAACAAAATTTATGCAATAACTTTCCACAAATCCAGCCCTAAAACGATAATAGATCGAAAACATCAACATAAGGAGCAAAACTATACCCTAGAAGAAGCAAGAAAGTAGTCTTTGAACAAATCCACACAAACCTAATTCTACCTCTTATAACAAAAGCAACAAAAAAAATAAGAAAAAAAATAAAAAAGAAAACCCCCAAATTAAAACAATCCCCTGTTCCCTCCTCCCTCCCCCTGCTCACCACCCCACCCTCTCCCACTTCCTGGCCCTGGCATTCCCCTACACTGAAACATAGAGCCTTCACAGAGCCAAGGTCCTCTCCTCCCATTGATGACCGAGTTGGCCATCCTCTCCTATACTCATGCTGCTGGAGCCATGAGTCCCCCAATGTGTACTCTTTGGTTGGAGTTTAGTCCCTGGGAGCTCAGAGGGTACTAGTTAGTTCATATTGTTGTTCATGTAAGGGGCTGCAAAACCTTCAGCTCCTTGGGTCCTTTCTCTAGCTCCTTCATTGGGGACCCTGTGCTCAGTCCAATGGATGGCTGTGAGTCTCTACATCTGTATTAGTCGGGTACTGTCAGAGCCTCTCAGGAGACAGCTATCTCAGGCTCCTGTCATCCAGCACTTGCAGGCATCCACAATAGTGTCTAGATTTGATGACTGAATATGGGAAGGACTCCCAGTTGGAGCAGTCTCTGGATTGTCCTTCATTTAGTCTCTGCTTCAGAGTTAATCTCTACATCTCCTTCCATGGGTATTTTGTTCCCCCTTTTAAGAAGGAACGAAGTGTCCTCATTTTGGGTTTCCTTCTTCTTGATTTTCTTATGGTTTGTGGTTTGTACTTTGAATATTCTGATCTTCTAGGCTAATATCCACTTATCAGAGAATGCATTACCCTGTGTATTCTTTTGTGATTGGGTTATCTCACTCAGGATGATATTCTCCAGATCCATCCATTTCCCCAAGAATTTCCTAACTTCATTGTTTTTAATAGCTGAGTAGTACTCCATTGTGTAGATGTACCACATTTTCTGTATCCATTCCTCTGTTGTGGGACATCTGGATTGTTTCCAGTTTTTGGCTATTATAAATAAGGCTGCTAAGAACATAGTGGAGCATGTATTCTTATTACATGTTGGAGCATCTTCTGGGTATATGCCCAGGAGTGGTATAGCTGGGTCCTCTGGTAGTACTATGTCTAATTTCTGGAGGAACCACCAAACTGATTTCCAGAGTGGTTGTACCAGCTTGCAATTCCACCAGCAATGAGGGAGTGTTCCTCTTTCTCCACAACCTTGCCAGCATCTGCTGTCACCTGAGTTTTTTATCCTAGCCATTCTGACTGGTGTGAGGTGGAATCTTAGAGTTGTTTTGATTTACATTTCCCTGATGACTAAGGATGTTCAACATTTCTTTAGGTGCTTTTCAGCCATTTGGAATTTGTCAGTTGAGGATTCTTTGTTTAGTTCTGTATCCCATTTTTTAATAGGCTTATTTGGTTCTCTGGAGTCTAACTTCTTGAGTTCTTTGTATATATTGGATATTAGCCCTCTATCAGATATAGGATTGGTAAAGATCTTTTCCCAATTTGTTGGCTGCCATTTTGTCCTATTGACAGTGTCTTTTGCCTTATAGAAGCTTTGCAATTTTATGAGATCCCATTTGTTGATTCTTGATCATAGAGCATAAGCTAATGGTGCTCTGTTCAGGAAAATTTCCCCTGTGCCTACGTGCTTGAGGCTCTTTCCCACTTTCTTTTCTTAGTTTCAGTGTATCTTGTTTTATGTGGAGGTCCTTGATCCACTTGGATTTGAGTTTTGTACAAGGAGATAGGAGTGGATTGATTTGCTTTCTTCTACATGTTAACCACCAGTTGAGCCAGCACCATTTGTTGAAAATGCTGTCTTTTTTCCACTGGATGGTTTTAGCTCCTTTGTCAAAGATCAAGTGGCCATAGGCTTGTGGGTTCATTTCTGGGTCTTCAATTCTATTCCATTGATCTACCTGCCTGTCACTGTACCAATACCACACAGTTCTTCTTCTTCTTTTTTTTTTTTTAATCACAATTGCTTTTTAGTACAGTTTATGATCTGGAATGGTGATTCCACCAGAAGTTCCTTTATTGTTGAGAATAGTTTTGGCCATTCTGGTTTTTTTGTTATTCCAGGTGAATTTGCAAATTGCTCTTTCCAAGTCTGTGAAGAATTGAGTTGGAATTTTGATGGGGATTGCATTGAATCTGTAGATTGCCTTCGTCAAGATGGCCATTTTTACTATATTAATCCTGCCAATCTACAAGCATGGGGGATCTTTCCAACTTCTGAGATCTTCTTCAATTTTCTTCTTCAGAGACTTGAAGTTTTTGTCAATGAGATCTTTTACTTGCTTAGTTAGAGTTACACCAAGGGTTTTTATATTACTTGTGACTATTGTGAAGTGTGTTGTTTCCCTAATTTCTTTCTTAGCCTGTTTATCCTTTATGTAGAGGAAGGCCTCTGATTTGCTTGAGTTAATTTTATATGCAGCTAGATTGCTAAAGTTGTTTACCAGGTTTAGGAGCTTTTTGGTGGACTTTTTGGGGTCACTTAAGTATACTATCATATCATCAGCAAATAGTGATAATTTGACTTCTTCCTTTCCAATTCGCATCCCTTTGATCTCCTTTCGTTGTCTAATTACTCTGGCTAGGACTTCAATTACAATATTGAATAGGTAGGGAGAAAGTGGGCAGCCTTGTCTAGTCCCCGATTTTAGTGGGATTGCTTCAAATTTCTCTCCATTTAGTTTGATGTTGGCTACTTGTTTGCTGTATATTGCTTTTACTATATTTAAGTATGGGCTTTGAATTCCTGATCTTTCCAAGACTTTTATCATGAAGGGATGTTGGATTTATCAAATGCTTTCTCAACATCTAATGAGATGATTATATGGTTTTTTCTTTGAATTTGTTTATATAGTGAATTACATTGATGGATTTCTGAATATTGAACCATCCCTGCATCCCTGGGATGAAGCCTACTTGATCAGGATGGATGATCGTTTTGATGTGTTCTTGGATTCGGTTTGCAAGAATTTTGTTGAGTATTTTTACATCAGTATTTATAACGGAAATTGGTCTGAACTTTTCTTTCTTTGTTAGTTCTTTATGTGGTTTAGGTATAAGAGTAATTGTGGCTTCATAGAACAAATTGAGTAGAGTACCCTCTATTTCTATTTTGTGAAATAGTTTGAGGAGTATTGGCATTAGGTTTTCTTTGAAGGTCTGATAAGACTCTGCACTAAACTCATCTTGTCCAGGGCTTTTTTTTGGTTGGGAGACTATTAATGAGTTTTTCTATTTCATTAGCAGATATGGGACTGTTTAGATCATTGATCTGTTCTTGACTTAACTTTGGTACCTGGTATCTGTCTAGAAAATTGTCCATTTCATCCAGGTTTTCCAGTTTTGTTGAGTATAGGCTTTTGTAGTAGGCTCTCATGATTTTTTGAATTTTCTCAGTGTCTGTTGTTATGTCTCCCTTTTCATTTCTGATCTTGTTAATTAGGGTAATGTCTCTGTGTCCTTTCCTTAGTTGGCCTAAGGGTTTATCTATTTTGTTGATTTTCTGAAAGAACCAGCTCCTGGTTTGATTGATTCTTTGTATAGTTCTTTTTGTTTCTTTTTGATTGATTTCAGCCCTGAGTTTGATTATTTCCTGTATAGCAGAGGATGGCCACGTCGGTCATCAATGGGAGGAGAGGCCCTAGGCCATGTGAAGATTCAGTGCCCCAATGTAGGGGAATGCCAGGGCCAGTAAGCAGGTGGGGGTGGGGTTGTGAGCAGGGGGACAGGGGAGGGAACAGGGGTTTGTTTTTGTTTTTGTGTTTTTATTTTCTTTTATTTTCTCTTTTCTTTTTCCTTTTTTTTTTTGTAAGGTATCCTGGGAAAGGTGATATCATAAATAAAGACAACATCTAATAAAAAATAAAAAATAAAAAAAAGTTGCACTGTCATGCATTCATATGTAAGAACTGGCAGCCAAACCTCATAATGTGACAGTAGTGCTTTTGGTATTGATTTTAAAGAGAATAGATTGTTTAAAATTGGGTTTTGCTTTCCAAAATTTATGATTATGCCTTAATATTAGAAGAGAAATCTAAAAAGTATGGTAAAATTCCCAGTGTTCCATTGGTTGCAGTTTGCAGTTTGCTTGCAAGCTCAGGATTCTTAACTCACCCACATTTTGTAATTAGGATGACTGCAAGAGCAATAATAGTTGAAAGCAACTGTGGCCAGTATGGGCTTGTTGCCCCTTTTAAAAACAATGTTTATTGGATACAATGGTAAAAGCAAAATCCAACCTCCCAAAGTTGGAGGAAAGGAGATCATAGTGAGAATTTATTTGGTATCAAACAGGCTCCTGATAAACTGTTTCAAGGAGTTTGTATTACTGAAAACTGCTAGTCGAATTTTCAGAGAACCTCAAGAACGGGTTCCTTTTGTTATACGATTGTCTTACGAGAACACTCATGCAGCTCTCTGTGTCCATTTGACCATACAAAGCAAAGACAGACTTAGGTAGATATATTCATGTTTGTGCAAAAATTAGACTCTCTTGCAATCAGGGTCTGTGTATGTTTACTGCCTTCCAGGGGACTACAGTATGTACAAACAATGCTTTCACAGTGCAGCTGTGATAAGGAATGTTTTAAGTATAAACCATCTTAGGAAAAAAAATTATCCAAAAATTAGAGGCATAGACAGACCAAGAATTGCTCCGGTGGAAAAAGTACTCACTACAGGAGGTGCAATCTTTGGGCCTGGACTCAGTCAGTATACTCAGATTAAAAAATATTTACATTTGGGTTAATGCAAAGCTCAGAGCAGCCTCAGGGAGGTTTGTGAGGCATTTCTTTTGTTTTGAAAACCCTGCCTACAGAGTTTTTGTGTCCTCACCTCTCCTTGCCTCTGGGGAATTGTTTTTAAGACAAAACAGTATTATCACAGATCTATCTAGGTGTTGTTCAAAATAAAATTTAAATTTAAGATTTATGAAAGCTCAATGAGGCTGTAGAACATATTACAATCTGGCCTGCCTGCTTCATATAAAATTATTGTGCACTTAGAAGGTTGTTTTTCCTTCTGCATCCTGGTAATTGCAAAGGGTTTGGTTCTAGTGAGTTTGTAATCATTAGAAAGTTTCGCCTTTAGGAATGGCTAATAGCCTTACATTATGTGAAAAAAAATGTCTCTGGTTCAGTACCAGAAGCTAGGACTTTGAATTTTTTAGTGTATATTGTTTATTATTTAATCACTCTAAAAAGGAATTTTATTACCTTTATTCTTACACCACAAGCTTTAAAAATATTGGAGTAGTTGTTATTCCAGAAAAGTTTCACAGGCAATTTCTTTTTCAATATTTGGGGCCTCAGTTATATTCTAGAAAATGTGGTACAGAAAATTCAAGAAAGAAAAGATGATTTGCTTACTTCATATTGTTTTCAAAAGCTTTCAGGATGGGCTGGTGAGATGGCTCAGCGGGTAAGAGCACTGACTGATCTTCTGAAGGTCATGATTTCAGATCCCAGCAACCACATGGTGGCTCACAACCATCTGTAATGAGATCTGAAGCCTTCTTCTTTTGCATCTGAAGACAGCTACAGTGAATTATGCCAGAGCAAGTGGGGCCAGAGAAAGCAGAGCCAGAGCTAGTGGGGCTGGAGTTCAATTCCCAGCAGCCACAAGATGGCTCATGGCCATCTGTACAGCCACAGTGTACTCATACACATAAAATAAATAAATAAAATCTAAAAAAAAAAGCTGATTTGGCTAAGATCTAACTTTAAGCTCACCATAAGAGGACATAAGCCTTCATTAGATGTTGTCAAGGGGGATGCAATGTAGCTGGTGAGAGGCAAAGAGCTTTTGCAGAAAGTAGAGAAAGCTTCTGTAATCACTTGTTATCAATTGTAGTTAATTTTAATCAAATGTTAGTTATTGTTACTCAATGTGCCCACAGTATTCTTTGACAAAAAAGAACATTAATGTGGATTCATCTTTCTTCATCTCCAAGTAAAGTTTTAACATCCTGTTATGACACTGTTGTGGTGTTAATAGAGAATTGTAAGGTAGAATCATGAAAGTGTTTTGGAAAGAATGTCTTAAAAACCTGAAGCGACATCTATTCATTGTTTCAAACAGCAATTAAATTGGTTATTGCAGAATATTGATTGATATTTGGTCCATTACATAGCAAACTTTTTAGGCAAAATTGATAATATATTTCCTGTAAATTTATGTATGCATCCCATAAAGAATATCTAAAGCCCTTCTATGGAAAAAAAAAAGAATATGTGATTAGATGACATGTTTGTTCTTATGAGTTTCCCTCTACTTCAGCACAAATAATTAAACTATGTGCTGTAGTCACTATTTTTAAAGTGCTAAAATCAAACTTTTAATTTATATACTGATAGCCAATATATATAGCTCAGGGTTTACAATTGCTTAAAATTGTTCCTTTTTAGATACTGCTAATTCTCAAATTTTGATATTGTGTATATACAAATATAAGTTAAGAGAAAGTACTGTTATTTTAAAGGACTGTCTTTGAACATTTAAAAGCTCATCTTGGACTGCTTGGACAAGACACCTTATGGCAATGCTACAGCAGATTTTTATCCCAGGCAGATTATAGGCCTTACTCAATAACAATTGGCCCTATAATCTCATTATTTACATCATCAAAATAGTAATGGCTTAAGATAATAATTGGGTATTTTTAGAGAATGTACATGTCAAATTTTAAGCCTTGTTCTCAATGTCCTCAGTTTCTACCTGTACCACATAATGGTGTCAGTTCTTGAGGACTGATACTTATTCAATTATCACAAGTGGATACTTATATTTCTGATTTAAAAAATTAAAAATAGCCAGGCTGTGGTGATGCACACCTTTAATCCCAGCACTTCGGAGGGAGAGGCAGGTGAATTTTTGAGTTTGAGGCCAGCCTGGTCTTCAGAGTGAATTCCAGGACAGCCAGGGCTACACTGAGAAACCCTGTCTCAAAACACAAAATAATTAAAATAAACAAATAAATAAATAATAAATAAATAAAATATGCACACATGACTATTGATACCTTTTTAGATTTTCTAGTTGCAATTGCCTTAACAGGAAAAGGAACTAAAAATGTAATTAGTCATTGCCTACATTATTTTTCTATGCTTGATGTTCCTAATCAGATTAAAACAGGTAATGGAACTTACTATTACAGTCAAGCATTTGAGATTGTCAACAATTTAATGTTACACCACGTTACTGAGACTCCATATGATTTTCAGGGGCAAGAAATTGTTGAACGTGTGCATGACAGTATGAAATATTGGCTTTAAAAAAAAAAACAAAAAGGGGGAATTATATCCCTATGCATATTATTTAAATATACTTTTTATTTTAAAAATTTTAAAATTTGGATGCCAAAGACCACTTTTCTGAGTGTCTATAGCATCCTACAACTAGGCATACTCATGTCCAGGTGAGATGGAAGGATCCACTTATGACATATGGCATGATCCTGATCAGGTGTTTAATATGGGGAAGAGGGCATGTTTGTGGTTTTTCCACAGAATGCTACAAGAGCTTGCTAGCTGTCAGAGTGATTGGTGTGACACGCTCACCTGTGAGCTCGCTGAGCGCCCTGACAATGATGATAGAGAAGCTGTATTGGGCCTATGTCATGTATCCACCCCTTTTTACACCCAACAGTATGGGAAGGCCTAGAAGTTGTGGTAATGGTAATGGATATGCCTGCTGGAGGAAATTTCACTATCAGTAGAGAAATTAATTACCAAGGATTGGGAACTAGTGTCTCCATAGGCCTTAGTGTGGGAGGAGCAGCTACACGTGCTTCGGCCCTAGTTTTGCAAGGACTAAAAATCTTTCCAAAAACATAAATAAAGAATGGCTGTGTCTTCCTGTGACCCTAGTTCCTCAGTTGACTTTGCTAACTGCCCCCTACCCCGAGTATTTGAGTTGGAATAGCCCCCCCCCCCTAGAGATTAGAATGAAGCGAGCTGTTTTTCTCTCTTTAGTGGCTGGTGCCTCTTTGGTATCCTCTGCTGTGGCTGCCGGTTTGGCCGACTTTAGCCCATTCGCTTCTCACCACCGCCAAAGTATCCTAACAGCTTACACTGGCAGTGGAAGCCTCCACTGAATCACTAGCTTCTTTACAGAGACAAATAACTTCCCTCGCCCAAGTTGCCTTACAGAATCAAGGAACCACTTGATTGGCTGACCGCTGAGAAGGGTGGCACCTGTTTATTTCTGAAAGAAGAATGCCGTTTTTATGTAAATGAATCCGGCTTAGTGGAGACTTGGGTCCATCTTCCTTTGGACACAAATTAGCACAAACTTAATACAGAACTCCAGAGAAAATAGTTTTCAGCCGCCACCCATAACATGGAGAAATCCTCCATGTTCACCCTATTGATGCCCCTCCTCAGACCTTTAATAAGCATTTTATTATTATTAACCTTGGAGACTTTCATTTTAAAGAAAATTAGTGATTTTATAGAACAGCAGAGTGACTCCATGGCATCAAGACCCTTGCAAATTCATTATCACAGACTTGATTTGGCTGATAGAGGCCTTGTTAAACCTGAGGTTGATAATTCTCCTTTAGGAGCTGCATAGGGTTCAGACCTGTGCATACTGGTTCTGGAAAAAAATGAATCATGTATGGGCACCAGCGTGGGCTGCAAGGTGAAGCACCCAAACGGACTGTCTCTGAGTTTGCTATCTGTTTTTTTGTTTTTTTTTTTTAAGATTTTCTAAAAGAAGGCTCTGCCTCCCCTCTCCAAAAGACACAAAGAACCATGACTGTGGGGCACCACGGTAGGTAATCCCCGATCCACAGGAGGAATCAGGTTAATACTCCCCTGGCTGGTTAATGCCCAGTCATCCCAGGATGAGGCAACTATTGATCACCTCATTTCCTTAAGGCATCAATTAAAAATAATAAAGAGGGGGGAGATGCTGGGAGCCATTGCCTTAACCATGGCCTTGTGGAAAATTACTCGCTTACACATACAGTCCTGAGAGAAACTTGTCTAAGAGTAGTCTAACAGTAGAATATTTAGTCTACTAAATGTGTAGTCTAACAGTAAGAATATTTGTGGATGGGGAGGACACTGTGACCTCTGGTTCCAGAAACTGAAGATTACCACCTGGCCTTCGGAAAGCCCCCGGGCTCTCCCTCCCTTCCTTGTAGCTTTCTCCTGCTTGTTTTTTGTTTTTGTTTTTGTTTTTGTTTTTTTTTTTTGAGA
>NW_022196899.1:16231330-16237820 GCF_008632895.1 Mastomys coucha
TATATTTAGTCTATGACCATAACTTTTAAATTTTTTCTTTAATCCTTTTTTTTTACAGTCAAGTCTTTATCCTCCTCCCTGTCTGGCCGACTACTCCCCATCCCATCCCTCCTCCCCCCTCTCCAAGAGAATGTTTTCACCCACCACCCCCATCCCACCAGACTTCCCTACTCTCTTGGGCCTCAAATTTCTTGAGGGCTAGGTGCATCTTTTCTCACTGAGGCCAGACCAGGCAGTCCTCTGCTGTATATGTGTCTGGGGCCTCATATCAGCTGGTGTATGCTGCCTGGTTGGTGGCTCAGTGTCTGAGAGATCTTGTGGGTCCAAGTCAGTTGAGACTGCTGGTCTTCCCATGGGGCCACCCTCCTCCTCAGCTTCTTCCAGCTTTTCCCCAATTTAACCACAGGCTTCTGGCTTTTGTCCATTGGTTGGGTGCAAGTATCTGCATCTGACTCTTTCAGCTGCTTCTTGGACCTCTCGTTGGGCAGCCACGCTAGGTTCCTGTCTGTAAGCACACCACAGCATCAGTGACTGTGTCAGGCCCCAATCCTGAGCTAGAATCCCAATCTGAGCCTATCACTGGACCTCCTTTCTCTCAAGCTCTTCTCCATTTTTGTCCCTGAAGTTCCTTTAGACAGGAAAAATTCTGAGTCAGAGCTTTTGACTGTGAGATGTTTACCCCATGCTTCCTCTTGATGTCCTGATCCTCCACTGGAGATTGACTCTACAAGTTCCCCCCTCCCCACTGTAGAACATATCATCCAAGTTCCCTCCCATTGGGTCCTGAGAGTCTCTCACCTCCCAGGTCTCTGGTACGTTCTAGAGAGTCCCCTTACCTCCTACCTCCAGAGGTTGCCTGTTTCTACTCTTTCTGCTGGCCCTCTGGGCTTCAGTCCTGTTCCCCCTGCCCATTCCCTGATTATGTTTACCCCTTCCCCTCCCTATCCCCTCTCCCACCCAGGTGTCTCCCTACCTCTGCTCCCCATGATTGCTTTCTTCTCTCTCCAAAGTGTTATTGAAGTATCCTCACTTGGCACTTTGGCTTGTTAACTTTCTTGAATTCTGTAGGCTGTATCTTCAGTATTCTGTACTTTCTTGGCTAATAACCACTTATTAGTGAGTACATACAATACATGTCTTTTTGGGTCTGAGTTACCTAACTCAGGATATTTTCTAGTTCCATCCATTTGCTCGCAAACCCACGATGTCCTTGTTCTTAATAGCTGAGTAGTATTCTATTGTGTAAATAAACCACACTTTCTGTATCCATTCTTTTGTTTTGGGACACCTGGGTTGGTTCCAACTTCTGGCTATCACAAATAAGGCCCCTATGAACATAGAATATGTGCCCTGTGGCATGGTGGGGCCCATGTGTATATGCTCAAAAGTGGTATAGCTGGGTCTTTAAGTAGATCTATTTCCAATTTTCTGAGGAATCTCCAGATTGATTTCCAGAGTGGTTGCACCAGTTTGCTATCCCACTGGCAATAGTAGTGTTCCTCTTTCTCTACATCCTCGCTGACAAGTGCTGTCACCTGAGTTTTTGATCTTAGCCATTCTGATTGGTGTAAGGTGAAATCTCACTATCATTCCTTGATCACTAAGGACTTTGAACATTTCTTTAGGCGCTTCTCAGTTATTCGAGATTCCTGTGTTGTGAATTCTCTGTTTTGTTCTATCCCCCATTTTTGGGTTGTTTGTATTTTTTGGTGGTTAGCTTCTTGAATTCTTTATATATTTTAGATATTAGCCTTCTAAAGGATATGGTGTTAGTGAAGACTTTTCCTAATCTGTAGGTTGCCAATTTGTTCTATTGACTATGTCCTTTGCATTACAGAAGCTTTCTGTTTCATGAGGTCCCCTTTATCAATTCTTGATCTTAGAGCTTGAGCCATTGGAGTTCTTTTTAGGAAATTTCCCCCATGTGCCAATGAATTTGAGGGTCTTTCCCACTTTGTCTTCTATTAGATTCAGTGTATTTGGGTTTGTGTTGAGGTCCTTGATCCACTTGCACTTGAGTTTTGTGCAAAGTGACAAATATGGATTTATTTTCATTTTTCTACATACAGACTGCCAGTTAGACCAGCATCATTTATTGATGATGCTTTTTGGCTTCTTTGTCCAAGATCAAGTGTCTGTAAGTATGTGGTTTTATTTCTGGGTCTTCAATTCTATTCCATTGACCAACCTGTCAGTCTCTGCACTAGTGCCATGCAGATTTTATCACTATTGCTCTGTAGTACAGCTTGAGGTCAGGGATGGTGATTCCCTCAGAATTTCTTTTATTGTTAGGAGTTAAGAGTAACTCTGTCCATGGTTCCCAGAAGTAGCAATGGGAAATATACAAACGACATGAGAAAGAAAGAAAAACAGAGAGAGAGAATAGGTTTCAAAAAAGCAGTCACCCCCTGTTCAGGACAAGTTAGCAAAAAATGGATAATAGGTATTTCAGAGCTCTCCTAGGGATGGGAGGAAATCAGGAGATGTCCTGCTTTCTTTCTGGCTCCTCCTGGAGATATCCTTAGTTCTGGTTACATCAAGTTTTCTTCCCTCTCAGTCTATTGTCTCTTCTTGTAGAGCTTGTTCGTTTTTTCTTTTCTAGATGAATTTAGAATTGCTCTTTCCGTGTCTTTGAAGAATTATGTTTGGATTTTGATGGGGATTGTGTTGAATCTTGTGCCCTTCCCCCAGCCTTGAGTAGGCTAAATAGACCTTAAGTGCTTGCAACAATTAGACCTTAAAGACCAAGGTAGTAGAGTCTTCTACCTTACCACACCTGCAATTTCCTACAGAAGTAGACTGCCCACTGAGCTTGATTTGCAATGCAATCCATCTGAAACAAAGAATGGGATCTGTGGGCTCTCCCTCTATAAATGCAGTGCTGAATATTAGACTTTGAACCTCGATCAGAAACTTTTGTCTTGGCTTCATCCTTCTCTTGTATTCCATTCCTTTTTCATTTTCACCACTCCTTTCAGGTACCTAGTTCTCCGGGTCCACTGGATGGCCACAGGTGGTGCTCTAACAAGGGGACTGAAAACAGGGGATCCTACTGAGAAACGCTGTCTTGGGTGGAGCTCAACAGAAAATGGAAGAAAAGTAACAGTATCCTGCATGGTGGTAAGCACCAAACAGCAGTGATGCTAGCGCTAGGTATAAATTTTATATTTTGGGGGCTATTGTTGCAGAAGGTGCATTAAGAGAGGATACAGCTAGACTGAACAGGTGTTGATCCAATGCTGAATTCACCTAGGGGTGACAGAGAAATTGGGACAGGGGAATTCTATAAAGGCATTTGTCCACAGCCAAAAGCTACATCAGGCAAGAGGAGCAGGGTTTAAAAATCAGATGTTAGAAAACTCTTAACTCTGTCCATGCTTCCCAGAAGTAGGAATGGTAAATATACAAATGACATGAGAAAGAAAGAAAAACAGAGAGAGAGAACAGGTTTCAAAAAAGCAGTCATCCCATGTCCAGGACAAGTTATCAAAAAATGGGTAATAGGTATTTCAGAGCTCTCCTAGGGATGGGAGGAAATCAGGAGATATTCTGCCTTCTCTACAGCTCCTCGTGGAGATATCCTTAGTTCTGGTTACATCAAGTTTTCTTCCCTCTTAGTCTTTTGTCTCTTCTTGGTGCACCAATCTGTCCAAGTGTGTCAATTTATGTCTGTTTTTGTTTTGTTGTTTGAATGATTGTTGTTTTGTGTTTCATGTTGAAAAGAAAAAAATCACCCCTTGATTTAGTTTAACTTCTTTAAAGTCTCAATTGACCTTTGGAACCCTAAACTGTGTAAGACTCCAGGGAGCCTTAGCTTACCAGGGCCCCCTGAGTGAACCATGTGGAGCTGGACTCGAGGCAAAAAGCAAGAGGAATTTATTGTTACAGTGCACTGGGGTCATCCCAGACCTGAAGGAAAGATGTCAACCCTGAGCAGATTGTTCAATGAGCTTTTATAAAGTTTTCAGGGCAGCAGCTATTTAGGCACAATGTGATTGGCAGAACAGAGTGACTTTTTAAACTGGTCTTTAGGGAATGAGGTGGCAAGGACTTCTCTTGTCTGAAGGTGGGCAATGGGAATGTGTCCCCACCCGAATGTCAGTTCCAGTCCTGTGGTCTGAGGAATGTTAATTAGCCTCTCCCTTCTGGAGGGGTAAGTGTTCCATGACCTTCCCAAAGTTCCTGAGCACAGCTGGAGAAGCCCTGCTAGGGGCTGATTAGTAAAATCTCTGCAATTATGTTTATCGGGTTCAGCAAGTGACAAGATACTTTTTCTCTTGAAATTACAGCTAGAAAAGATAAAAATATATTGTTTGATCTAAATATATAAGATGTGTGTAGCCACTTCATTTTTGTTTCTGACTGGTTTTTAAAGTATAAATGTGTTCTACATGTCTTGGTTATATAATTTGGCTTATAAGTTATTGGGTATTATTAGAAATTTGTAACATTGGTAACAGAATGTTAGCTTAAAACTGGTAATTCAGGGTTGGAATCATTCTAAACAATAACATGTGGCATGAACCAACCCAGGAAAACAGGCCTCTCAAGATACATCTAAATTAGGTAATACTTCTAAATTGGGATAATATTTTATGTAGCTTTTATGCTAGAAACCAGACTTTAAAAAGATAGGATTTAGGGCAGTGGCTCTTTGAGTTATTAAAAGTTGCCCTGTCATGCATTCATATATAAGAATTGGCAGCCAAACTTTGTAATGTGAAAGTAATGCACTTAGTATTGATTTTTAAAGAGAATGGATTGTTTACACTGTTGAAAATTGAGTTTGCTTTCTAAAGTTATGGTTGTGTTCTGGTGTGTTGCAAAAAAAAAAAAAAGTTAAAAATTATAATTAAACTGCCAGTGTTTCATTGGCTGCAGTTTGCAGTTCAATCACAGGCTTAGGGTTTTTAACTCACTCATATTTGTAATTAAGAAAAAAAATAAAGCAAGTGGAGATGTTAGCAAGCCAATAAAAGAATTAAGAACAGCTGTAGCACAGTAAGGGCCTGCTGCCCCTTTTTACACAAGCTTTATTGGATACAGTGGTAGAAGCAAATATAACCCCCCAAGATTGGAAAAGAGATCTCAGTAGGAGTTTATCTAACAGGGTCCCAAGGAACTCCTAAAAGCAGCTAGTAGTATTTTTAGAGACAGAAATTGGACCCTCATACAATCAGGGTCTGTCCATGGCTGCTGCCTTGCAGGGGACTACAGTACAAGCAATGATTTCAGAATACCAAGGTAATAAGGAATGTTTTAAGTTTTGGGGCATAAGTCATTTTAGGAAAGACTATCCAAAAAATAGCGGCATGGACAGGCAGCAGAATCACTTCCCTAGAATCTGTCCTCACTGCAGGGAGGGTAATCATTGGGCCAGGCCTCAGGAAACAGGCCCAGATTGAGAAACATTTACAATTGAGTTAGTGTAAAAGTCACAGTGAGCTCTGCTTTTATACCATTTTAATTACATATAAGTATTAAAGGCGAGAAGTACAATTAGGAACAAGCAAGGCAATAAGCAAATTCCTGTGATTACTCCCATGACAGTTGTTTCGAAGGGCTTGTCAGAATGACCAAAATACTCAAGCCCACTTCCTTGTCCAAACCCAAAGTCCGATTCTTGCCTGAAGCCTACTTCTTTTGTTCCAACATAATGTTAAAATTCCTGCCTGAACTTACTTCCGTATTGCAGCCAAAAATTAGATTCTTGCCTAAACTTATTTCCTTCTGAAGCCCTCAGGAGACAGCTATATCAGGCTCCTATCAGCCAGCACTTGTTGGCATCCACAATAGTGTCTGAGATTGATGATTGAATATGGGAAGGATTTCCAGGTGAAACAGTCTCTGGATTGTCTTTCCTTCAGTCTCTGCTCCATAGTTTGTCTCTGCCACTCCTTCCATAGGTATTTTGTTTCCCCTTTTAAGAAGGAATGGTATATCCACACTTTGGTCTTCCTTCTTCTTGAATTTCTTGTGGTTTGTGGATTGTCTTTTGGGTATTCTGAGCTTCTGGGCTAATATCCACTTATCAGAGAGTCCATACCATGTGTGTTCTTTTGTGATTGGGTTACCTCAGTCAGGATGAAATTCTCCAGATCCATCCATTTCCCTAAGAATTTCATAAATTCATTGTTTTTAATAGCTGAGTAGTACTCCATTGTGTAGATGTACCACATTTTTTTATCCAATCCTCTGGTGAGGAACATCTGGGTTATTTCCAGTTTCTGGCTATTATAAATAAGGTTGCTATGAACAGAGTGGAGTTTGTATCCTTATTATTTGTTGGAGCATCTTCTGGGTATATGTCCAGGAATGGTATAGCTAGTTTCTCTGGTAGTACTGTGCCCAATTTCCAGAGGAACTGCCAAACTGATTTCCAGAGTGGTTGTACCAGCTTTCAATCCCACCAGCAATGGAGAAGTGTTCCTCTTTCTCCACAACTGTGGAGAGCTGCGAAGCGCCACACCTCAAAGATGGCGCTGGCCGC
>NW_022196899.1:16241423-16256564 GCF_008632895.1 Mastomys coucha
ATTTCTTTAGGTGCTTCTCAGCCATTTGGTATTCCTCAGTTGAGAATTCTTTGTTTAGCTCTGTATCCTATTTTTTAATAGGATTATTTGATTCTCTGGAGTCTAACTTCTTGAGTTCTTTGTATATATTGGATATTAGCCCTCTGTCGGATATAGAATTGGTAAAGATCTTTTCCCAATCTGTTGTTTGCTGTTTTGTTCTCTTGACAGTGTCTTTGCCTTGTAGAAGCTTCGGAATTTTATGAGGTCCAGTTTCTTCTTGGAGGCACTTAGAGCTATGAGTTTTCCTCTTAGTACTGCTTTCATTGTGTTCCATAAATTTGGGTATGCTGTGCCTTCATTTTCATTATATTCTGAGAAGTCTTTAATTTCTTTATTTCTTCTTTGACTAAGTTTTCATTGTGTTTTCTTCAGCTTCCATGTGTATTTGGGCTTTCTATTATTTTTGTTGTTATTGAAGATGAGCCTTCATTTGTGATGATCTGATAGAATCCATGGGTTTATTTCAATCTTCTTATATCTGTTGATGCCTGTTTTATTACAGATTGTATGGGCAGTTTGGGAGAAGGTATCATGAGGTGCTGAGAAGAAGGTATATTCTTTTGTTTTAGTGTAAAATGTTCTATAGATATCTGTTAAATCCATTTGGTTCATAACTTCTGTTAGTTTCACTATGTCTCTGTTTAATTTCTGTTTCCATGATCTTCCCATTGATGAGAGTGGGGTGTTGAAGTCTCCCACTATTATTGTGTGAGGTGCAATGTGTGCTTTGTGCTTTAGCAAAGTTTCTTTTATGAGTGTCCATGCCCTTGCATTTGGAGCATAGATGTTCAGAATTGAGAGTTCATCTTGATAGAGTATGAAGTGTTTCTTCTAATCTTTTTGACTCATCCCCCATTAAAAAGACATAGACTTACAGACTGGTTATGTAAAAAGGACCCAACATTTTGCTCCATACAGGAATCCCACCTCAGTGCAAAGACAGACAATACCTCAGAGTAAAATATTAGAAAAACATTTTTCAAGCAATTTCCAAGCAATTTGTTTCCCAAGAAACAAGCTTGAGTAGCCATTCTAATATTGAATAAAATCTACTTCAATCTAAAATTATCAAAAAAGATAAGAAGAAACACTTTATACTCATCAAATTTTACACTGAAGATATTGTTACTTCCTGTTATTTTTGTTTTTAGAGGTAGAATTATGTTTATATGAATGTCTTCTTTTTTGTTTTTTGACAAGATTATATTCTTGTCATTTCTAGGGTGTAGTTTCCCTCCTTGTGTTGGAGTTTTCCATTTATTTTCCTGTGAAGGGCTGGATTTGTAGAAAGACGTTATCTAAATTTGTTTTTGTCATAGAATACCTTGGTTTCTGCATCTATGGTAATTGAGAGTTTTGTTGGGTATAGTAGCCTGGGTTGGCATTTGTGTTCTCTTGGGGTCTGTATGAGATTGGCCCAGAATCTTCTGTCTTTCATAGTCTGTTGTGAGAAGTCTGGTATAATTCTCATAAGTCTGCCTTTATATGTTACTTGACATTTTTTCCTTACTGCTTATAATATTATTTATTCATTTTGTACATCTGGTGTTTTGATTATTATGTGATAGGAGGAATTTCTTTTCTGGTCCAGTCTATTTGGAGTTTTGTAGGCTTCTTATATGTTCATGGGTATCTATTTCCTTATGTTAGGAAAGTTTTTTATGATTTTGTTGAAGATATTTACTGGCCCTTTAAGTTGAGAATCTTCACTCTCTTTTATACCTATTATCCTTAGATTTAGGTCTTCTTATCATGTCCTGGATTTCCTGGATGTTTTGGGCTAGGAGCTTTTTGCATTTTCTTTGACTGTTGTGTCAATGTTTTCTATGGTATCTTCCACACCTGAGAGTCTCTCTTCTATCTTTTGCTTTCTGTTGGTGATTCTTGCATCTATGACTCCTGATCTCTTTCCTAGGTTTTGTATCTCCAGAGTTGTCTCACTTTGTGATTTCTTTATTGTTTCTAGGACCTGATATAGCTATCTTCTGAGAGGTTCTGCAAGTACCTGACTAATACAGAGGTGGAGGCTCACAGCCATTCATTGAACTGAGCACAGGGTCCCCAATAAAGGAGCTAGAGAAAGGACCCAAGGAACTCTGCAGCCCCATAAGAGGAATAACAATATGACCTAACCAGTACCCCCAAGAGCTCTCAGGGACTAAACCACCAACTAAAGAGTACACATGGTAGGACTCATGGCTCCTGCTGCATATGTAGCAAAGGATGCCCTTGTTGGACATCAATGGGATGAGAAGCCCTTGGTCCTGGGAAGGCTTGATGCCCCAATGTAGTGGAATGCCAGCACAGGGAAGCCGGAGTGAGTGAGTTGGTGAGCAGCGAGAGGGAGAATGGGGTAGGAGGTTTTTGGAGGGGAAACAAATTAAGGGTATAACATTTGAAATGTAAATAAAGAAAATACCAAATAAAAAAATGAAAAAAAAAAGTTTCATTTTTAGATCCTAGATGGTTTTCTTCAAATCCTTCCCCTCTTTTGTTGTGTTTTCCTGTAATTCTTTAAGGAATTTTTGTGTTTCCTCTTTAAGATCTTCTATCTGTTTTCCTGTCTTCCCTTGTATTTCTTCAAGGGAGTTATTTATGTCCTTCTTAAAGTCCTCTATCAGCATCATGAGATGTGATTTTAAACACAAATCTTGCTTTTCCAGTGTGTTAGGGTATTCAGGACTTGCTGTTGTGGGAGAACTGGGTTCTGATGATGCCAAGTAGCCTTGGTTTCTGTTGGTAATGTTCTTGTGCTTGCCTCTCTCCATCTGTTTATTTCTGGTATTAGTTGTTCTTGCTGTTTCTGGCTTAAACTTGTCCCTCCAGTGGGCCTGTAAGCCTGTGTCAGCACTCCTGGGGGACCAGCTCTCCCCTGGCTGTACCAGTGCATAGATGGTTGTGGAACAGCCCCTGTTCCCGTGTACAGATTGAGGATGGAAGGACCCTGTCCCAGCTGTTCCACTGCTTCTGTGGCCTGTGTGCTCCTGGCTGGTCCCAGCTTAGACCTCATTTTATATAATTTCTAACAATGTTCAGCATGTTGAGATATTTGGTATGTTAGATTGGACACAAATCTTGAATTTGAATTCTATGTGGTTGGAGCAGACAGAGCATCACCTTCCATGTGTGATAAACTTATTATTCATCTAGTAGAATAGCTCCAAGCAGCAGGCCCATCTCATCTTCACAGTTATTGAAGTTCACTTAAAAAGGATTTCCACTACTAGAGTATGCATGTGATTACAGAATACTAGTTGTTCAAAAGCCAGGCTCTTGACTTCCAGCAAGAACCCTGAGCTCCACTTGTAGAGTTTGGTTCAGAGGCTTGCTTTACCCTCTCCAGAAGAAAACCTTCATTATCTTTCTAGGACAGGAGCTGGACAGTGTGCCAGACTGGGCAGATTAGGCAGGAAGACTTTGTCTTGTTGCATGGTATCAGCCAGCACCCATGTATAAAAACCCCTGCCTCCAGTCATGTGAGTATGAATCCAGGAGCCTTGTGCTGTTCACTGGTAAGCAGAGGTGCCACGCTGTTCATTCTGCTGCTTGGGTTGGTTTCTGTTTGCCATTCCACTCCCCACATCTCAAGTTTCTTATTGCTTCTTTTCTTAGTTCTCGCTGACCTCATTGGCTCATGAGACTACATGATTTCCTGAGAAGCTATTGACAGTTAACACTCAGGTATAGTTGACATTTTCTTTAGTTGGACAGCCACTTACAGGTTGACCAGTATGCAGTAAACAAATGCTCACTCATGCTGGGACAAGAGAGTCTAACTAAACTGAATGGGCACACACAACAGACAGACATCAGAGGGAGGTTTGTTGAGAAGAAAGGCTTATGGGTGGTGGGGGATGGGATGCAAAAAATCTTTGACATTTATTATATAAATGTATGGAATTTTTAAACAAAAAAAATCTTACTTTCATTTTGGTGGACTTTGTTGTCTTCAGCTGGAAGCCCTGTTTTCCCTTATTCAACTATATGTGTATGTATGTATGTATGTATGTATGTGCACACATATATAGTATGTGTAATATATATTACACACACTAGGCTTAAATTCTGACTCTCTCAGGAAATCCTCCAACACTTTTGTCTAGCAGTCTCATGACTGCATTGCAGTTTTGTTTATTCTTTTTTCTTTTTCCTTTCCTTTTCCTTCATTTCCTCTTTCTTTCTTTCTTCCTTCCTTCCTTCCTTCCTTCCTTTTTTCTTTCTTTCTTTCTTTCCTTTTTTCTTTCTTTCTCTCTCTTTTTGTATTTCTTTTTTTGGTGATAGGGTCTCACTGTGTATCCTTGGCTTTCAATCTCCTGGAACTCACCATGTAGATTAGGCTCACCTCAAATTTATAGAAATCCACTAGCCTCTGCCTCTAGAGTGCTAGGATTGAGGGCATGCACCACCACTCCCAGCCTTGTCACCTTTTTTTTTTTTTTTTTTTTTTTTTTGACACTGCGCATAATTCTCAGCAGACTCTATGCCTAGTAAAGGCAGGAACAACATCTATCTGTTTCAACCTCATTTCATCTCAGTGTATACTATGGATTCAGAAATTGCAGTTGGCTTCTTGGTTCACTACTAAGCACCATTCATAACATTTTTTAACTAGAATCACACTGCTTATGTGTGCTGCAATTTCCTATTTTCTTTGACAGCCTGCACCACATCCCTAGAAGTGTCTACCTCACAGACTCATCAAAAGACTCCTTGAACCCAAGAAGCATGTTTCTAACAAACCTGCTGAGAAGCTCATAACACTTTGGTGGAGAGATTTCTTTCAGCTGAGTGACAGATCTCTGACATGCTCCTCTCTTCCACGTTTCCCCTACAGGATTCTTTATCTCAAATAGCCTTTGAAGAGCCATCAAAACCTTTAAATTTAATTTTTTTCTCAGTGATATATATATATATATATATATATATATATATATATAGTAAGTTAGCTACCTTGAGCATACCAGGTTTTGAATTTCTGGCATCATGGCTTATTGATTTGGATCTTCTGACAAAATGTGCTGGGATGGTGGCTTCAATTGTGCCACAAAAAATGCCCTTGCTAGGGAAATATTTTAGGGAAAACTACATCCAGGCACTTCAAGCTCAGTCTGGATGTTTGTAGATTCAAGGATTCTTGTACATTTAAAAAAAAATCCAACTTTCCTCATTAATAATGAACTCCTTAAATTAAGGGAAAAATTTGAAATGCTAAAAATTAGTCCCTATTTTCCCAGACTACTTTGATTTTTCTTGAAAGGAATATTTCCCACCATGTATTTCTTCCCTGCCCCCTCTTTATCTATACAATTAGATGGCAGGAAGGGGATTGAAAATAAATGCACATGCAGCATCTGTACCATAAAATAAGCTTTGTGGACTTCATGGATTCAAAATGTTTCAAAATTCCAATGCTGATGACAAAGTCCTAAGATGAGAGCCTGTGCCTGATACAGGTAGGACTCTGACTGGGTCCATGGAAGGAATTGCTATTGGGTAAACAGAAAACTAAGCTCAACATTCCTCAGACCACCTCAGAGTGGTCCAGCTTGGTAGTTTCAGTGTACCCTCACTTAAAGAACCAAGCTGATGGATAAGTGGTTCTCAACTTATGGCTCATGACCCCATTGGGGGTCAATCTAACCTTTCATAGGGGTCACAAATCAGATATCCCGCATATCAATATCTACATTTACGTGTGAATTTAAATTAAGATCAAGTGTTGGGGTTGTAACTCAGTGGGAAAATATTTGCTTAGCATGTGTGAATTTTCAGCAGTAACACATGTATATATACAGAAACAAACATACACATATACATGTACATATGCAGGTAACTGCATGTCCACACATAGGCACCAATACACACACATGCACACACAGAAAGGCATGTCCACACACATGCACACATATAGGTGCATATACACAGATACACACATACAGACACACAGACACAAACACACAGACATAGACACACAGACACACGCACACGCACGCGCACGCGCACACGCGCACACGCACGCACACACACACACACATACACACACACACACACTATGTAATTAAAATGGGCTGAGTTCAGTATTATGGGAATTCTGAAAAGAAGCCAAATGTGATCATGCTGAAAGAAGAGCCTGTGAGAACACATGGGAAGACAGACACCTATAAATCAGGGTGCTATGACTTGTAAGAAAGGTCACACTTTGATTTTGGACTTCTACCTTTTAGAATTTTGAGCAAATAAATGTCTGACGTTAAAGTTAACCAGTATGTGCCTCTAATTTTTGAATGTAAAGAAACCTTCAGACAGAAAGCAGGGCAGTAGATCCTTTGAATTTGTTTACATATGAGACACAGAAGAAATGAAACTTTTATGTTTTTAATGTGTCTTCTGGAGAATTCCTTGAGACTTGTAGCCCCTTACCACTCCACAGAAATTAAAAAAAAAGTCTAGCATCTGCTTGAATCAAAACCAATTACATTCAGGTGAAGAAATTCTGGCCAGCAGGTTTTCTCTATATTCTTTCACTTTTGACATGCTACTTGAACTACAGTGAAAACTTTGTGTCTACAATGAATCAATAAGTCACACTAATGATATTTTGGGGCTATGATAAAAAGTGAGAGGAAAGATACTAGTGTCTACCTGGACTTTAAGGATGTATTTATTTGTGGCATGATTACTGAAGCGGATTATCAATACTTTAGTTTCCAGTTCTCTCTCTCTTCCTGTCTGCCTGAGAGCTTTGTAAATCACAACCTCTCTAGCAGTCACAGTAGACCTACCTGACTTTTCTATAGGCAAATGAAGTTTTTACTATTGTCTTAAGTTCTGGGTTTCTCTGTAGTGAATTTTTAGAATTTTCAACTATCTCACTGAATGCTTTAGTTTGGGACCTGTGTATGACCATACCCCAAATTTAGAGAAGAGGAGCCACTCCTTTTTATGTTAAGGGGCACAGACAACTGAGAATATCTATTTTTTTCCTACTCTTTTCCTATTTGCTAACCACACAGAGCCTGAGCCTATTGAAAGCATTCTTAGAGATGAATGTTTGAGATGGCACTTTAATTTCTGAAGTGGCTTTGAAATGGAATTATAGCAGGCAACATCAGGTTTTTTGTTTCTGTTTCTGTTTTGTTTTTTTTTTATTTATTTTTTGATTAATTACCACTTGTTTCTGGGAGCAAATGAAGTACAACCAAGTAGAAGAACTTTGGAGCTCACAGCACAACTATTCATGAATAAGACAGCTACCCATCTATGATGCCTAATCTGCCTTGTCAGCTTAACTAGATTTAGAGCAATTTAGGACACAACACTGGACATGTCTATAAGAAAATTTCCAGAGACATTTAACTCAGGAGGGAAGCCTCATGAACATGGGTGGAACAATCCTATAGCCTGGGATCTCTGATTGCATTTAAAAAAGAAGAAAAAGGGGGGAGTGAGCAGCCCGCAGCACTCTCCTCTCAGTGGCTCCTGAGTGTGACCAGCTGTCCAGGGTACAACCATCACCTCGCAGTGGCTCCTGAGTGTGACCAGCTGCCCAGGGTATAGAACTCACCTCTCAGTGGCTCCTGAGTGTGACCAGATGTCCAGGGTACAGAACTCACCTGTCAGTGGCTCCTGAGTGTGACCAGCTGTCCAGGGCACAGAACTCATCTGTCAGTGGCTCCTGAGTGTGACCAGCTGCCCAGGGTACAGAACTCTCCTCTCAGTGGCTCCTGAGTGTGACCAGCTGCCCAGGGCACAGAACTCATCTGTCAGTGGTTCCTGATGTGACCAGCTGTCCAGGGTACAGCCATTACCTCTCAGTGGCTCCTGAGTGTGACCAGCTGTCCAGGGTACAACCATCACCTCTCAGTGGCTCCTGAGTGTGACCAACTGTCCAGGGTACAACCATCACCTCTCAGTGGCTCCTGAGTGTGACCAACTGTCCAGGGTACAGCCATTACCTCTCAGTGGCTTCTGAGTGTGACCAGCTGTCCAGGGTACAGAACTCACCTCTCAGTGGCTCCTGAGTGTGACCAGCTGTCCAGGGTACAGAACTCACCTGTCAGTGGTTCCTGATGTGACCAGCTGTCCAGGGTACAGAACTCATCTGTCAGTGGTTCCTGAGTGTGACCAGCTGTCCAGGGTACAACCATCACCTCGCAGTGGCTCCTGAGTGTGACCAGCTGTCCAGGGTACAGAACTCACCTCTCAGTAGCTCCTGAGTGTGACCAGCTGTGCAGGGGTACAGCATTCACCTCTTAGTGGTTCCTGAGTGTAACCAGCTATGCAGGGGTACAGCATTCACCTCTTAGTGGTCCCTGAGTGTAACCAGCTGTATCACACTCCTGCCCCATGCTGTCATCATCAAGAGCATACATACTAAATCCTTTCTTTCAAATCGCTTTTGCAGGGGTTTTGTCCCAGCAGTGAGAAAAACTAAGTAATGTAGCACCTTACTTTTGATTTTATTTTTAAAGAAATTATGTGAACCAGAATGTGTTTTAAAATTGTTTGAGACCTCTAAGAAATGAAAAAAAAATGGAAATACATCCCTTCCTCATGAATTGATACAATTAACATTGTAGAATGGGCATTTTATCAAAATCCACTTTCAGATTCAATGCAATCCCAATCAAAATCTCCATTTTATTCTTTCCAGGAAAAAAGAAAAAAGAAAGAAAAAAACCCACACTATCCTAAAATTTATATGGTAGCACAGAACACCCAAGATAACCAAAACAATCCTGAGCAAAAGTCATAATGCTGGAAGGATTTCATTCCAGATTTGAAAATATATTACAGAGCCATAGTAATTACAAACAAAATAGTACTGGCATGAAAATAAACATGGAGATCAATGGAACAACATTGAAAATCCAAATATGAGTGCCTATAACGTCAACCATTTAATATAAATACATATGCAAATACATATATAAATACAAAAATGTACACTGAAAAGCAGAATTCATCTTCTCTATGGTGTTAGTCTGGTGCGGCTATATACATATTTGAATGCTAAAACTGGCCCCAGAGATCTGCTTGCCCCTGTGAAGAGATCCTCACCAAATGATAGTATGTAAACATTGCCCTCAAGTTATTCTTTCTTTTGTTATTTTTTTCAGTACTCCTTTATAAACTTTTTTTAACTTTGATTGCATTATGATGAGAAAAGTTACATGATTTCAATTTACCTGAATTTGTTAACATTTAAAAACATATTTTGAGTAAATAGAATTGAATCACATTCTTGTTTCCCTTTTGTACTCCAAATCCTCCCAGAGACCCCCTTTAATACCTTCAATATCTTTTTTGTCATCTTCTTTAAAATTTATAAAATATTACAACAATAAAAATGAGTATTATAAAAAGTGTTTGATATAAAACAACAATCAATTTAACAGTATTATGTAGACACTTGTCTATAGCAATACTGAAAATACATACGTCTTTCTCAGTATAAATTTTAAATAACTCCAAACATATTAACTGTATATTTCAAAATAATACATCACTACTAGTATTTTCTTAAATAAACATAAATATATAAAGTCCTTTTGTTTGCTTGTTTGTTTTGTATTTAGTAGAGTTTAAAATCTTGGCTCTTACTGTGGTACAAGCTCAAAATAAGAACAATTTTTAGACATTGGAGTTCATTGTAATAAGGCTGTACTTCAATGACCCTCACATCACCAAAGGATTTTACCTCCATCGTAGCTAAGCTGAGAGTTGACAGTTCTGCTGCACTAAGGAATGAATTGTAGGCTCAATTTTTGGATACAGACTTCCTGCTATGGTCAAAGCTATTTGACTTGAGTGAGTTACTTTATTCTCAGCCCACAGAGAACAGGTTACATTCATTTAAGAAATGGTGCATGTATTAAGATGGTCTATCCATAAAGTCATTCACCAACTGTTTCAATGAACAATGGTTCTGCTTGGAGAGTGGCACAGACATTAGGTGAGGGTAAAAATTTGGTTCATTGGCTGTGATGATGTTGAAAAGCATTCATCTCAGAGAAAGAGTAACTTATAATGTCCTCTTCTTCAAACTTGATACAATAGTTACAAACTTCAAGCAAAGCGTTCAGTCTCACTCTTTGTTGTTCTCTTACAAGCCACTTTCCAAGTTAATTGTTTACTTTTCTTTTGACTGTATAAGTACTTTTGAAATATGTAATCTGTTCTGAAAACCATAGTATAGTGTAAAAATGTCAAATAAACAATCCTACTAATAGAGAGACTGAGATAAGAGAAGAATAATTTCAAGTCCATTATGTGGTTCCCAGCAGGACACTGTCATATACAAACAAGCAGAAAGTGTATATGGATTGTACAATATTGGACTTATTTCTCCAATTATCAAATTAGAGAGACCACTGGATGATAGCCAACAAATTTCCAATTCCTCATACTTTTGAATTTGAATAGATTAGGATATGTTGGTAATATTAATTTTCATATTAAGAGATTAAGAAAAAGTAATTGTTTCTTCATGTTATTTTATTGTTAGAGGTGGAATTATGTTTGTGTCGGTTTGTTTAAAGATTACTTTCTTGCTTCTTCTAGAGTGTAGTTTTGCTCCTTATGTTGGTGTTTTCCATCTATTATCCTTTGTAGGGCTGGATTTGTGGAAAGATATTGTGTAAATTTGGTTTTGTTATGGAGTATCTTGTTTTCTCCGTGTATGGTAATTGAGACTTTTGCTGGGTTTAGTAGCCTGGGCTGGCATTCGTGTTCTCTTAGGATCTGTACAATGTCTCCCCAGGACTTTCTGGGTTTCATAGTCTCTGGAGAGAAGTCTGGTGTAATTCTGATAGGTCTGCCGTTATGTTATTTGACCTTTTTCCCTTATTGCTTTTAATATTCTTTCTTCCTTCCTTCCTTCCTTCCTTTCTTTCTTTCTTTCTTTCTTTCTTTCTTTCTTTCTTTCTTTCTTTCTTCCTTCCTTCCTTCCTTCCTTCCTTCCTTCTTTCTTTCTTTCTTTCTTTCTTTCTTTCTTTCTTTCTCTCTTTCTTCCTTTCTTTTGCATTTGGTGTTTTGATTGTTATTTGATGGGAGGAATTTCTTCTCTGCTCTAGTCTATTTGGAGTTCTGTAGGCTTCTTGTATGCTCATGAGCATCTCTTTCTTTAGGTTAGCGAAGTTTTCTTCTATAATTTTGTTGAAGGTATTTACTGGCCCTTTAAGTTGGGAATCTTCACTCTCTTCTATACCTATTATCCTTAGGTTTTGTCTTCTCATTGTGTCCTGGATTTCCTGGATGTTTAGGTTAGGACCTTTTTGCATTTTGCATTTTCTTTGACTGTTTCTTTTCAATGTTTTCTATGGTATTTTCCACACCTGAGATTCTCTCTTCTATCTCTTGTATTCTGTTGGTGATGCTTGTATCTATGACTACTGATCTCTTTCCTAGGTTTTCTATCTCCAGGGTTGTCTCTCTTTGTGATTTCTTTATTGTTTCTATTTCCATTTTTAGATCTTGGATGGTTTTGTTCATTTCTTTCACCTGTTTGATTGTGTACTTCTTTAAGGGATTTTTGTGTTTCCTCTTGAAGGGCTTCCAGCTGTTTACCTTTGTTTTCCTGTATTTCTTTAAGGGAGTTATTTATATCCTTCTTAATGTTCTCTATCATCATGAGAAGTGATTTTGGATCTGAATCTTGCTTTTCCAGTGTGATGGTGTGTCCAGGACTTGCTATGGTGGGAGAATTGGGTTCTGATGATGGCAAGGAACCTTGGTTTCTGTTGCTTCTGTTCTTATGTTTGCCTTCTTTCATCTCATTATCTCTAGTGCAACCTGCCCTGGCTAAATCTGACTGGGCCCTGTCCTTCCTGTGATCCCAGTTATGTCAGAACTCCTTAGAGTCAAGCTGTCCCTGTGATCCTGTGATTCTGCGATCCTGTGATCCTGGGCTGTTAGAGCGCCTGAGAGTGGAGCCTCCTCTGGGTGTTGTGGGACTGGCTGTGGAATTTGTGCCCAAGGTCTGCTTAGGGCACTGGCCCAGACAGACCAGAAGCAACCTGAGCCACTGGGCTGGTGGAGTTCCTGTGTGCCTGGGTCCCGCTGGTCTCAGTTACTCCCGGTGTTGGGACAGATGTTATGTCCTTCTCACTTCTTATCCTATGATCTTGGACATGTTACAGCATCTGGAAGTGGAGCTTCCTCTGGGTGTTATGGTACTGGCTGCAGAATTTGCGTCCAAGGTCTGCTCAGGGTACCGGCCCAGACAGACCATAAGCAACCCATAAGAGGGGTAGATTATTGAATCTACTCTTCAACTTAGAGCTATTGCTGTTCTCAAACAAGCTTATTTTGTTTACATTGATATGGATTTTTTGTGTATTGATACAGGTTTTAAGTTTTCATTGATACGAATATTTGTATATTGACATAAAATTTAAGGTTATTTTTTTTGTAACAACATTCTATGTATACATGTTTTCCAATCTTGTGTAAGTTATTGAATTTTTGAAATTCACCTGAAAATGCAATTTTTAGTTACAACCCTTTTAAAGATGCTATTATAATATGTTTAGGATATTTAAGACATACAAGTTAGTTGTTAGACAGTCAAACTCATGGTTATGTCAGATAGTAGTTTGGATTACCACAGAAATATCCATCCTAGTTTGAACAGATAATAAATAGCTAGAAAGAAGCAATGTTTGCTTGTTCAGATATGCTCTGAATAGATGATATTTGAAAACCCCAAAGACTCACTGAATAAGGCATTTAACATTTTTTTAAATTAGTTTAAAGTCTTTTTGACATTAAGATATGCCAGTTCTTGGAAGCACTCCATTCCACTTCCAAAAAGATGGTGAATATCAAGAATCTCCACATGGAGTTTGTTTCAGCGTGGTCATTTGCTACTGTGCAGAGAGCTGCCCATATTTCAACTACAGACAAAATGCAGAAAAGTCAACTGCCATGCTCCACCAAGACAGGGTAAGTAAGTACTTCATAATTTCTGTGTCACAAAACATCCGTCAGATATACTGGGCCAGAAGGCTAAAGATGGATGCTCCAATGTAATATAGACAATTCTAGAGAACTGTTCAGGCAGCCACTTCTCTGTCATTTCCATAGCCTGGGAAGCTGTTTGCCAGCCTTTCTTCCACACTCTTATAATATTTATTCCTTCTCAACCTCTGATGGGAATGAAGACTAGATAGTCGTAGTCTCACAATAAAACTTCAGTTATAAATGATCCAAGAAAGTGTTTTAGGATATAAGGAGATGTTTTTATGATGGTAAATACATGTTATAAGGGTTGCAGGACATGAACATTTAAATTGTAAGAAGGTACTTTAAGGTTGGTAAATAAAGGTTAGAGCGTCTAGAAGATGTATTATAAATGTTGGGGGAAATTGTAAATGGGTGATATAACGTTGTTAATTGCAATGTTATGTAAGTGAGAAGATGAAAATGCTTAATATGGTAAAGAAAAATGATTTAAATATGAAACTCTGAACTCACAAAGATAGGCTTGATAATACTATACTTTCTTCTAGGTTGCCAAATACAAATGGACTGGACAGTATGAATGTAATTATTACACTATAGATTTCATAATTGTTTCATAATTGTTCTTACTTATGTAGTTTGTGATTGTAAGACAAAGAACATTTTTATTTAGATAAAATGGGGGAATGTTGGGGATTGGTCAAGTGTTGCTATGTATTTAAATGCTAAATTCTGTACCCCAAGACTGGGTTGCCCCAAGATGAATGGATTCTTACATACACCAGCTTTGGTTGTACAAACCTTACTCCATAAGTTAATTAGTCAGCAAAAGGCTAAAGCCTGTGATTGGGCAGTAGATAAAGGAAGGCAGGTTTTCAGCTACCTGATTTAGGGGTTAGAGAAGAGAGAAAAAAGGACACTGAGAAAGGAGGAAATAGCCATGAGAGGAGATGAACCATGAACATGTAGTCAGGAGAAACAGCAAATAAAAAAAGAAGTATGGCTTGGATGTAAGTAAGAATAACTCCAGAACCTGCTAAACCTAGGCTAACAGATTGTAAATAAAACACTTGGATTATGTACATTTTCAATGGGTTAGATAGATTTAATAATTTCATTTATAATCTTCAATAAGTGGTGTTGAAATAACTGGATGTCCAGGATACAGAGCAATGAAATTAGACCTGAAACTACCACCTTGCAAAATCAAACAACAAACATAACAAAACAAAACAAAACAAAACCTAGCAACAAATGAATCAAAGACTAAAATACAAAAATCAGAATCTGCTTGAAAAAAACATCGGCAGTATCCTACAGGATATAGGTATAGGAACAGATTTCCTGAACAAGACTTCACTTGCTCAAGAATTGAGGCCAACAACTGAGAAGTAAAACTTCATAGAACCAAAATACTTCTGTACATTTAAAGAAACAATTACCCAGGTGAAGGGAAAGGCCATGGAATGGGAAAGAATCTTCTCAAACTTTACCTCTTACAGAGGATTGATACCGAGAATACATAAAAAACTCAAAAAACAAAGAGTTAAAAAAAATAGACTCATTTAACAAGGATGCCAGGGATCTTCTTCCAGAAGAAGATAAAAAATGGCTAAGAAATATCTAAAACAAAGTTCATTGTCCCGAGCAATTAGAGAAATGCAAAACAAGCAAGCAAATGCTTCAAGATTTCATCTTAGTCCTTCCGGTCTGTTTGGGCTGGGGTCCAGAGTAGACCTTGGGTGCATGCTCCACAGCCAGTCCCACAACACCCAGAGGAAGCTCCACTCCCAGGCACTCTGACACACCCAGGATCAGAGGTGAGCAGGAACCAACATCTGTCTTAACACTGGGAGTAACTGGGACCAGCGGGACCAGGCACACAGGAACTCCAGGAGCCCAGTGACTCCAGTTCCTTCTGGTCTGTCTGGGTTAGTGTTCTGAGCAGACCTTGGGCACAAGTTCTGCAGCCAGTCCCACAACACACAGAGAAAGCCACACTCCCAGGTGATCTAACAATCCCAGGATCCCAGGATCCCAGAATCCCAGGATCCCAGAATCCCAGGATCCCAGAATCCCAGGATCCCAGAATCACAGGATCACAGAGACAGCTTGACTCTGAGGAGTTCTGACACA
>NW_022196899.1:16257477-16260233 GCF_008632895.1 Mastomys coucha
GCTACTATACCCAGCAAAGCTCTCAATTACCATAGATGGAGAAAATAAGATAGTCCATGACAAAACAAAATCTCCTGTAATTCTTTAAGGGATATTTGTGTTTCCTCTTTAAGGGCTTGTACCTCTTTACCTGTGTTCTCCTGTATTTTTTTTTTCTTTTTTAACCTATTATTCTGTGTTTATTTGATAAATTTCTTTTCATATCCTTTGTTGATGTTTCTTTTTTTCCTCCTGACTATTTTTTTATTAGATATTTTCTTTATTTCTTCATGTCATATGATTTTTCTTTTCCCAGTTTCTCCTCCCAGGTACAAACAAACAAACAAAAACAACAAGAACAAACCCCTGTTGGCTCCCCCCTCCCAATGCCTGCCACCCCACCCTCTCCCACTTATTGGTCCTGGCATTCTGCTACACTGGGGCACAGAACCTTCACAGGGCCGAGGTCCTCTCCTCCCATTGATGATTGATTTTGCAATCCTCTACTATACACATGCTGCCAGAACAATCAGATCCCTCCATGTGCAGTCCTTGGTTGGTGGTTGAGTCTCTGGGAGCTCTGAGGATACTAGTTAGTTCATATTGTTGTTTATCCTAGGGGGCTGCAAACCCTTCAGCTCCATTTCTTCTTTCTCTAACTCCTTCATTGGGGACCCTGTACTCAGTTCAAAAGATGGCTGTGAGCCTCTACATCTGTATTAGTCAGGTACTGTCAGAGCCTCTCAGGAGATAGCTATATCAGGCTGGCTTGTCCTTCCTTCAGTCTCTGCTTCATAGTTAGTCTCTACAACTCCTTCTGTGGGTATTTTGTTCCCCCTTTTAAGAAGGAATGAAATGTCCACATTTTGGTCTTCCTTTTTCTTGAGTGTCTTGTGGTTTGTGGGTCGTTCTTCCTGTATTCTGAACTTCTGGTGAAGCCAAGTAGTCTTGGTTTCTGTTGGTTAGATTCTTGCATTTGCCTTTTGCCATCTGTTGATTTCTGGTATTAGATGTTCTTGCTGTCTCTGGCTGTAGCTTGTTCCTCCTGTGGGTCTGTAAGCCTGTGTCAGCACTTCTGGGATGTCAGCTCTCCTATTGTAAGACCTGTGTGCAGAGGGCTATGGATCAGGCATCCCTCCTGAGTCCTGGGGTCAGACCACATCATGAAGACAGGCTCTCCAATTGAGGGGAAGGTATAGAGAGGGCTGTGAATCTGCCATCCCTCCTTTGTCCCTGGATCAGAGCACTTCCTGGAAAAGAGCTCTGTGCCTGAGGAGGAAGGGGGAGAGATGGTTATGGGTACACTGTTCCTTCTATGTATAAATGGAGGTAGAAAGGATCCTGTCCCAGCTTCCCTGCCACTTCTGAGGCCTGTGCCTCCTGGATGGTCCTGCTTTAGAATGTCACAGGAGAGAAAATGGCAATCTCACCTGAGTCCTTGTGTTAGAGCACTCCCTGGAGGCAAGCTCTCTGCTTGTGGGGGATGGGGCAGAGAGGGCTGTGGATCCACAGTTCCTCTTAAGTGTAGATGGAGGTAGAAAGGATCTTGTCCCAGCTGCCCTGTTACTTCTGAGGCCCATTGATAAGGCACATTCATTGCAGCTTTATTCACAATAGCTAGGAAATGAAAAAAAAAACTAAATATTGCTTAACTGATGAATAGATAATGAATATGCATTATGTATACATTATAGAATACTATGTAGCTATAAATGAAAAGGAAATCATAAACTTTTCAGTTGAATGGAGAGAACTAGAAAAGATCATATTGAATCAGGTAACCCCGACCCAGAAAGACAAACATCATGTCTTTTCTCTTATCTGTGATTTTTCAACTTCAAATTCTCAGATGTACGTACGGATACCAGAGAAAGTAGGAAAGTAAAAGGAATCATTTGGAAGAAGAACAATAGATAGAGGAATAGCAAAGTACAAGTGATCTGAAGGGGAAAGTGGGAAAAACAGGAGGCTCTAACTAGGAAGGGAGAGATATATGAATATAGGAGAAGAAGGGCAAAATAACAGCAAAAAATCTCAAAATCCTAAGAAATCATATTATTAGTTATATCTTTAAAATATCTGGAGTACAAGTAAGTTGGTATATAAATATACATATATAGTTTAAATGAAAATTTCTTACCTAGGTTCACAATGCTTCCTCCCAGAGCCCGAGATCATCTAATAACACCAAACACAAGGTAGGAGAAACCCTCTTTTGAGTTGTTGGTTAGGTTTGTTCAACAGACTTCCAAAACACTCTAAGCTATTGCTATTGCCTTTGATTGCCCTCATATGTGGAAGGTAAGTCCCTATTGCTGAAGATACCATGCACTTAGGCCTCTGAGCTGGAACTTATTTGAAAACCTTCTTTCAGAGGACTAGATTTTATATAGGAGAAGATTCTAAAGGAGAGAAGCAAGAAAGAGTCCTACTCTGCTCTGACACCTATGAGCCACAACAATGACTATCAGCTCAAGTCTTATTGCTACAATAGTGGCAAACAGACCAATAGTTCTTTAGTTGGTCTTAAGATACATTCAAAAAAAGAGACCTTATGCCAGACCAGATACTGGATTGTATTTATGTATTTGAATATATATCTATATCTATCTATCTATATCTATATCTATATCTATATCTATCTCAAAATTATTGAAAAAGACTATGAATTTGAAAGACAGCAAGGCAAGGAGGAGTATATAAGAGTGTTTGGGTATTTGGTTCCCCCTTTTAAGAAGGAATGAAATGTCCACCTTTTGGTTTTCCTTCTTCTTGAG